>NW_025319116.1:0-12500 GCF_017639315.1 Drosophila ananassae
AGCCAGTTTGGACCTACGGCATTCAGTTATGGGGAACGGCGAGTCCAAGCAATAGAAAGATCATCCAGCTTGCGCAGAACAGGGCACTCAGGACATTGTCTGGAGCCCACCCTTACCATGATAATATGACCATCCACGCCCAACTAGGCGTCCCATGGGTCAGCGAAGAGGTCCGGAGATTCGCCACAAGATATGTTGATAGGCTGGATCGACATCCCAACCCCCAGGCCATCAACTTGCTTGACAACAGTACCACATTGAGAAGATTGAAGCGGACTCACCCTCTGGATCTCAGGCTGGAGGAGACTGACTAGTGAGGTATTAGTAATAAATTAGAGACAGCTTTCGTAAAATGTGGCATTTTTCCACCTAGTTAAATATTGTATTCTTTCTGTCAAGGAACCATTCTTAAATTTAATTATTGTCCATATCTGCGGACAGATTTTAAATGTAACTTCTGATTGATTTACAAAAAAAAAAAAAAAAAAAAAAAAAATATATACCTTTTTGACTACGCTTTCGTAAATTGTGGTATTTTTTGTACTACGGATAGATATCCATATTTTAATATTTTCATATCCATATAAAAATATTTTAATATTTAGTATTTGATGAATATTATTTCTATATTCATATAATTTCTTTATTTTCATATAAATAGCGGACTTATATCAATATTAGCTCATATCGATATAATAATGTTTAATATATTTAATATAATATATTTCATATATTATATAGGTAGGCTGACACCACCTACCATATATACCTTTTTGACTACGCTTTCGTAAATTGTGGTATTTTTTGTACTACGGATAGATATCCATATTTTAATATTTTCATATCCATATAAAAATATTTTAATATTTAGTATTTGATGAATATTATTTCTATATTCATATAATTTCTTTATTTTCATATAAATAGCGGACTTATATCAATATTAGCTCATATCGATATAATAATGTTTAATATATTTAATATAATATATTTCATATATTATATAGGTAGGCTGACACCACCTACCATATATACCTTTTTGACTACGCTTTCGTAAATTGTGGTATTTTTTGTACTACGGATAGATATCCATATTTTAATATTTTCATATCCATATAAAAATATTTTAATATTTAGTATTTGATGAATATTATTTCTATATTCATATAATTTCTTTATTTTCATATAAATAGCGGACTTATATCAATATTAGCTCATATCGATATAATAATGTTTAATATATTTAATATAATATATTTCATATATTATATAGGTAGGCTGACACCACCTACCATATATACCTTTTTGACTACGCTTTCGTAAAATGTGGTATTTTTTATACTACGTATTTTCATATCCATATAAAAATATTTTAATATTTTCATATCCATATAAAAATATTTTAATATTTTCATATCCATATAAAAATATTTTAATATTTTCATATCCATATAAAAATATTTTAATATTTTCATATCCATATAAAAATATTTTAATATTTTCATATCCATATAAAAATATTTTAATATTCGTTATTTGGAAAAGTTTTATTTTGATTTTTATTTTTAAAAAAAGTTTAAATAGGGACAGTAGGAATCTCATGAATTGAATCATGCGCGTCACTAATATGATGACGAGTCAAAGGGCTATCAGGCAAAAGTTATTACAACTCCCGCCGTCCGTATATTACGGACTTATACTTTTATGAAAAAAAATTTTTTTTTTCATTTTATATATATGATGATTTAATATTATATTAATATTATCAATACAGCAGAGACATTAATATTATCGTGTTAACATTTTGTATATTCAAATCCATTCATAAATTTTTGTACTTGGAAAAATTTTTAATATTTTTAAAAAAGTTTAGATAGGGACAGTAGGAATCTCATGAATTGAATCATGCGCGTCACTAATATGATGACGAGTCAAAGGGCTACCTGGCAAAAGTTATTACAACTCCCGCCGTCCGTATATTACGGACTTATACTTTGATGAAAAAAATTTTTTTTTTTCATTTTATATATATGTTGATTTAATATTATATTAATATTATCAATACAGCAGAGACATTATTATTATCGTGTTAACATTTTGTATATTCAAATCCATTCATAAATTTTTGTACTTGGAAAAATTTTTAATATTTTTAAAAAAGTTTAGATAGGGACAGTAGGAATCTCATGAATTGAATCATGCGCGTCACTAATATGATGACGAGTCAAAGGGCTACCTGGCAAAAGTTATTACAACTCCCGCCGTCCGTATATTACGGACTTATACTTTGATGAAAAAAATTTTTTTTTTTCATTTTATATATATGATGATTTAATATTATATTAATATTATCAATACAGCAGAGACATTAATATTATCGTGTTAACATTTTGTATATTCAAATCCATTCATAAATTTTTGTACTTGGAAAAATTTTTAATATTTTTAAAAAAGTTTAGATAGGGACAGTAGGAATCTCATGAATTGAATCATGCGCGTCACTAATATGATGACGAGTCAAAGGGCTACCTGGCAAAAGTTATTACAACTCCCGCCGTCCGTATATTACGGACTTATACTTTGATGAAAAAAATTTTTTTTTTTCATTTTATATATATGTTGATTTAATATTATATTAATATTATCAATACAGCAGAGACATTAATATTATCGTGTTAACATTTTGTATATTCAAATCCATTCATAAATTTTTGTACTTGGAAAAATTTTTAATATTTTTAAAAAAGTTTAGATAGGGACAGTAGGAATCTCATGAATTGAATCATGCGCGTCACTAATATGATGACGAGTCAAAGGGCTACCTGGCAAAAGTTATTACAACTCCCGCCGTCCGTATATTACGGACTTATACTTTGATGAAAAAAAATTTTTTTTTTCATTTTATATATATGTTGATTTAATATTATATTAATATTATCAATACAGCAGAGACATTAATATTATCGTGTTAACATTTTGTATATTCAAATCCATTCATAAATTTTTGTACTTGGAAAAATTTTTAATATTTTTAAAAAAGTTTAGATAGGGACAGTAGGAATCTCATGAATTGAATCATGCGCGTCACTAATATGATGACGAGTCAAAGGGCTACCTGGCAAAAGTTATTACAACTCCCGCCGTCCGTATATTACGGACTTATACTTTGATGAAAAAAATTTTTTTTTTTCATTTTATATATATGTTGATTTAATATTATATTAATATTATCAATACAGCAGAGACATTAATATTATCGTGTTAACATTTTGTATATTCAAATCCATTCATAAATTTTTGTACTTGGAAAAATTTTTAATATTTTTAAAAAAGTTTAGATAGGGACAGTAGGAATCTCATGAATTGAATCATGCGCGTCACTAATATGATGACGAGTCAAAGGGCTACCAGGCAAAAGTTATTACAACTCCCGCCGTCCGTATATTACGGACTTATACTTTGATGAAAAAAATTTTTTTTTTCATTTTATATATATGATATTTTTATATCATATTCATCTTGTCAACATTTTATATTTGCGCGTCACTAATAAGATGACGATGCATTTGGCTACCTGTAGCGCTCGAACGCTGTGCAATACACACTGCGTTATATATATATATATAAATAAATATATTTAAAAAAAAATATATATAATTAATATATATATACAACACTTTGTGTATATATTTTCGAATCATCAAGCAAAGGATAAGCTTCAGTGGATCGCAGTATGGCAGCTGCTCAACCACTTACAACACCTTGCCCGTTACAAAAGTCGTTTACAATTGATTCTAGGCTTTGTCATTGTATTAAATAATGTTTTCATATGTAACTAGCATGGCACCAGGTGATCAAAGATCCTCCCAATTTACTATGTTACAAATTACATTGGCATCACATCCATTGTCGTTTAAAATATAAATAATAAACTTTAAATGGTTTAGAAGCCATACAATGCAAATTGCCCCTTATTTATCATTGCAGTCCAGCACGGATACGACCTTAGAGGCGTTCAGGCATAATCCAACGGACGTAGCGTCATACCACTGTTCGCTCGAACAAGTATTGTGCCATTGGTCCGTACCTGCGGTTCCTCTCGTACTACGCAGGAATGCTGTCGCAACAACGTTTTGTCATTAGTAGGGTAAAACTAACCTGTCTCACGACGGTCTAAACCCAGCTCACGTTCCCTTGCATGGGTGAACAATCCAACGCTTGGTGAATTTTGCTTCACAATGATAGGAAGAGCCGACATCGAAGGATCAAAAAGCGACGTCGCTATGAACGCTTGGCCGCCACAAGCCAGTTATCCCTATGGTAACTTTTCTGACACCTCTTGTTAAAAACTCTTTAAACCAAAAGGATCGATAGGCCGAGCTTTTGCTGTCCCTGTGTGTACTGAACACCGAGATCAAGTCAGCATTTGCCCTTTTGCTCTATGTGTGGTTTCTGTCCGCACTGAGCTGGCCTTGGGACACCTCCGTTATTATTTGAGAGATGTACCGCCCCAGTCAAACTCCCTACCTGGCAATGTCCTTGAATTGGATCATACCTGAGTAATTGGAGTTATACCAAATTTTCAAATCAATAATACAGTAAATGCATCTCTCATTAAAGAATTTGTTTGCGATTATATAACAAACTCGTGATACTTTGATCAAGAAGCTTGCATCAAAACCCAATACCATAAGATATAATAAATATATCCGTATAATGGCTAGGAAATGATACACGTTCCATTTAATCAAGTAAGTAAGGAAACAATAAGAGTAGTGGTATTTCATTGGCGATACCAAACCGAAGTCTAATATCTCCCACTTATTCTACACCTCTTATGTCTCCTTACACTGCCAGATTAGAGTCAAGCTCAAAAGGGTCTTCTTTCCCCGCTAATTATTCCAAGCCCGTTCCCTTGGCTGTGGTTTCGCTAGATAGTAGATAGGGACATGAAAGTCTGATATGTTTAACGTGAGCACCTGCCATGTTGGCTTAATCTCACGGCCCCCTCGGGCGTGGGATATGAAACAATGCGTCAATCAGCGCCCCTTTGGAACCATATTCCGCCGGATACCGAATGTAAGTCAATCTGTTCGGTCATGACTTAATCCTCGGTTAAGGATGGAGGCCTATCTAAACCTCTTCCGATCTTTGGGATCACGGCACCCGGTTGTATAACGCAACTCCACGTCGAGCCAGAGGCTCTACCCGCATTCGGGTGTTAAACCACAACCACCACGTAGCTCCCTAGGGGGCCTCACCATAGCCAGGACGGAACAAGTTCCGTGGGCTCCTGGCACCCGTGGTACCAGAAATTATCACAGCCTCCGGTCAGGCGCCGTGCCAACAAGGACACTACCGATTTTGACTCCAGAACAGTCACGGGTCGGTGGCCCTGGATAGTACATAGCTGCTGGGAATAGATTATGAAGTGGCCGAAGCCAAATCATAAGGTGGTACAGTTTTATCCACCGTGTTCATGGACATGGCTTTCTCACTGTTCGGAGGCGAGGACTATTCCTTCCTCTTCCGCAAACCGCGGCAATCGCTGCTGGTCAGTGACCAGACCGCTCGAAGACGGCCAGCTATGTTCCCAACAACCCCTAAGGGCTTGTGACAAGGCGGATTTGGAGCACCATCTCCGTGAATCCTCATCACCCGTGGTACCAGAAAAATCCTCTGGTCAGGTTCGTGCAACTCAACGAAGCACTCCCAGTTTGGCTACCATGAAGCTCGGGGACTGGTAACCCCGGCGGCGGGCGAAAACCCGGCGAACTTTGCACACACCTATTCACTCGATCCTGATTCACGCACCATTCACCCCTAACACATCCCGGCATCTACAAATCAACGCATTCGTCGACGACTGAATACGGCTCTCGCAAACACATTCAATCTACTAATCCTGTCGCTCGTGGAGAGCACTTGACTAAAGTCAAAGTCCCCCCCAGCCTGAACCACACCCAACCCGCCCAGATCACGAAGATCATCATACAACGGACACTCACAGAGAACATGTTTCCAGGTCTCCTGCCGAGAGCCACACCGGCATTCCGGACTGCCCGCCAAGTTCCGCCTATGCAAGAATGCATTCAGCGATCCATGGCCAGTCAACAGGAACCCGGCACTAAGGTTGAAACCAAAGTCCGGTCGATCGACAACAAACGAGACATCTGGAATGAACTCGTAAGTAGCCCGCCCATTCTCACTATTATCCCATCGGGCTTGCCAGTCCGACAGGACACATTCACGCAACATAGACTTCCATTCACTTGGCCCTAAACTCTCCACGTTCCCTCCCGACATTTCACGATACATCCATTCATCCTGCAGCAATGGCAGCCCCTTCTTGAGCTTGTAGCTTACGGCTCTACGCCGTATCTCCAAGTCAAGGGGAACTGCTCCAAACAAAACTTGCAATGCCTCCGTAGAGACAGTGCGACACACAGGCATACACCCCAACAAAATCAACCTTTGCACACTTAAAATTTTCATTCTACCCCTAACGTCCAAGACTGCATCGTACCACGAAGGTGATCCGCTTGCTGCACAAGCAACAAACAGACCACCATATATGGTGCGAGCAGCTTTTCTGCTGAGGCCCCATTCACTTCTCAAAACTCGGCGCAATCGTCCAACCGTACCGACCAATCGGTCCTTCAGATTGGCAAGGTGTGGAGCGAAGCGCAACCGTTCTCCAACGGTCACGCCCAGGTACTTCACCTGTTTCGCATACCTTATGCTGGAGTCGTCGAGCCTGACCACGGGAGGCCTGGACAAGCTGCCTTTCAGCAGCATTGTCACAGTCTTATCCCTAGCCAAGCTGACACCCACACTGTCGCCCCACTGGCCAACAATGCGCAAGCACTCTGAAGCGCTTGCCTCAATCATGGAACGCGACTGGCCCTCAACCAAGATGAGCAAGTCGTCCGCATACGCACAACACTGCCACGCTTGCTCGAGCTGCCACAGCAGGGGATCCATCATGAGGTTCCATATAAATGGACCACAGATGGAGCCCTGTGGACAACCACGAGCCACATCCTTCCAAACAACCTCATTCACTCCCACCACACACGCATTTCGTCCCGAGAAATAGCTCTTCCAAAGAGCTACGTCCCGGCACCCACACTCGTTCAACCTCCGAATCACACTGGCCCAACTTAGGTAATCGAAAGCCCCCTTGAAATCCACAAACACACCGAGGACGTACTTGGAGTTGCTGGATCTCACCGAGTCCTTAACGCTCCTCCAAGCGTCCTCCGCACACCTCCCTTCACGGAAGCCAAACTGCCTATCAGACATCTGGCTCCCCACACACTCCTGCAGCCGTTCCACCAGCACTCTCTCCAGAACTTTTGCAAGAACTGGAACGAGACTGATGCCCCGAAAGGAACGCGGATTGCTCCGGTCCCTATCGAGTGACTTTAGGAGCACACTCACCCTCGTGCACTTCCATGCACTCGGAAAGGTCCCCTCACTCACACACTTGGAGTATAATTCGTACAAGTGATCCGGAATGGACTTCCAGACACTTTTACAAATTTCCCCCGTGAACCCATCCAGACCAGGCGCTTTCCCAGAGCGAAGCTTAGTGAAAGCCCACTGAAGCTCGCTCATCAGGAGGGGATCAGCATCACCCACTGCATCAGGCACTGAGTGCTGCCGATCCTCCCTAGGAAAGAATTCGGACAAAAGACATTCCACACAATCCTTCCAGGTTATAAGGTCACGACCTTCAACCCGTAGGGCACAAATATCCCTTGACCCCTCCTTACCATTCTCCCGCAGAATCTTGTAAACACGACCCCAGGGATCGTGTTTATTTCGATCTACGAAAGAACGCCACTCGTCATCTTTCACACGCAAAACCCTATGCTTGTACTCATGAACCCTAGTACTAAGCTGATCCCTAAGCTGGGCCACGCCGTCCGCATTAGTCCTTCTGGCCCTTTGGAATCTCTTCCTCAGAGACCGGAGAGACCGCTTCTCGGCTTGCAGTTCACGCGTCCACCACTTAACACGTTTACGAGTCACCTTACGGTGCCTCGCAAACATGGAATCATTCGCACTCGTAACCCACTCTGTCACACATGCAACCTGCTCATCCACATTCATAGCACAGAAGGTGCTAAACGGGACTTGCGTCGCCGCTTCTCTCACATAATGCCCATGAAGGGCCCAATTCGCTCCACGATAGCACCACCCATTAAGCCCCTCATTCGGTTCCAGGGCCACGGCGCGGGTGACCACAATCTCAATCGGATTATGATCACTCACACCTTGACCCCCCAACACATTCCATTGAAAATCACACACTCTCATTGCTGCCTCATTCGCGAGAGTAACATCAATGTCACTCGCTCCGTTCGGACTGTTGAATGTGTACCACTCGCTAGGCTTGTTAACAACCTGTACATCCTGGGTGATCACCCATTCGGCCAGCGTCTCACCCCGGTCATAGTTCCGATGGCCAGGACCAAGCCTGGACATCTTACTGAACCATAAGGGGGATGACGCGTTCGCATCAAGGCCAAGAATGACAGGATTGCTACTCACCTGGAGTAGTACCGCATTCATGTACTGAAGGTACGGATCTAATGGCTCGGAAAACTTGCAATATACACTTACAACATACAACCTACCAAAAATCCCCTCTAAACCCACACATACACCCCAGTCAGTAGAGTTCACTAAAGTGCACTCTATGCCGGGGTCATTCACAACGACTGCGGCGCGGCCTCTGCTGTCAGGGAATACCCGCATATTTGCGGGCAAACCGCGCACACCGCCGTAGCGGTTATACGGTTCCTGCAACAGTGCCACGACGCAGCCCCTTTCACACATCATTTGCCCCACATCGCACATAACAGCGTACGAACCCTGGCAATTAATTTGCAAGAGCCGAGACATGTTAGTGTCTTGCATTCACTCTCGCCAAAACTGCGCTATAAACTGGGCAAGCCGCCGAGAGCATATTATGCCCCGACGGTAGCCCCTTAAAACGACAATTTCGGCAGTCCACCGGATTGGTGCACTTCGCCGCTACATGGCCCCCTTGTCCGCACTGGCGGCACACACTCACCTTGAGCCGGCACTCCTGGACCTTGTGGTCGAAGCCCACGCAACGATGGCAGGCATACGTCCGGACCTGGGATCGGCAGCGGAAGCTGAACCACTTTATATACACCCTACCGGTGTCTAAAGCAGCCAGAGCCTTCTCGCTGACCTCCAGAGTCACGTTCGTTGTGCCTCCCACAGCTGCGGTCCACGGCTTCGATGCAAAGTGCACCGACTTCTTGAAGTCAGCCACAGTCATTTCCTCCTGAAGGTTGTTCGTCCACAACTCCTGCATGAAGTCCTCCGGGGTCAGCGCCGTATCCACGTCGAAGACCGTCAGGCGAGGCTTGACGGCCTGGTTGCGCTCCACACTAAGTCCCACCTCGGCGAACTTCTTCGATGCAGCGACTTTGGAGGCCTCCGAAGCTGACGGCGTGCGGATGATAGCACCGCCACGCTTGAGCTCCCGGACCTCGTGCACACGAACTCCAAGTGCTGGTGCGACTTCCTTGCGCACCTTCTCGGCGATCTGGCTGCTGGAGAGCTCCGGGTCCGTTCCCTTTACCACACAGGACCAAGTCTCCCGCACCTTGGTACGGGGGACCGGAACTGGGGCTACGGGGGTGGCGGCTTGTCCAACGGCGTTGTGGCTCGGCGTCATCGGCGGCGGCATGGCTACTCGGGTCTCCAGCTCCGCAACCCGGAGCATCAGTGCCACCACCAGCTCGTCATAACGGCTCAACGTGGCCGACACTGACTGCAAGTTGCCGCTCAGCAACGCACCACGAACGGCACGCTGGGTTGCGGACAACTCAGCCAGGACAGCTCCTTGTCCAGCAGCAACGGCGGCGCGAGCAGAGGCATGCTCGAGGACAGCAACGGGGGCGACGGCAACGGGGGCGACGGTGACGGGCTCGGCGATGATGGCGGCGATGGTGGCGGCAGCGGGGGCGACGGTGTTGGCTCCATGGGCTTCCAGCCCAGCTCCATTCAGCCCTCCAGGGCACGAGACGGCCATCTCCGCGACGGCCTTCTTCGGCGAGCTCCGTTGATCCAGGCGCTTCGGCTCCACTTCCGACTCCATGTCGAAAGAAATCGAGCGCTCCCTCGACTTCCTCGCCTGGCGGACGTCAACAGCGACGCTGGCAGCGCTAGCGACGCTTGCAGCACTCGCTATGCTCGAGCGACTGCCCGAGCGGCTGCGGCCTCCACGACCGCGCGGCATATTCGAATTTAAATTCGAAAACTCAGTTTTCCGCGCCACAAAATGCACCAAATTTAGTACAAAAAAGTTTACTAAACACGGTCACACTATGCACAGCTGTTCCACGTCTTTATGCCTATATGGCAGCACCACACACAGCTGCTTAAGGTTTTTATGCCGATATGGCAGCACCAAAAACAGCTGATAGAAAGCTGTTTTTATAGTTTTCACCGCGTTGGCAACACCAAAACACAGCTGTTTTGAAAGCTTTTTACGTTTTTCGCGTAGTTGGCAGCACCAAAGCTTAAAGCTTTATTGTTTTGCTCAAACCACGTGGCGAATTTTCGCGACGGAAAAACACGATTTTCCGCGAAAATACGTTAGCTACACTAACCGCACAACTCGCACTTTGTAGCAGCAACGTTCGCACACAAAACGCACTTTAATTTGTCTTAAAAGGCAGCTTATTTCGGCTGATATTAATTTTTTCACCGGAGCGCACAGAAAACACGTCCGTTCGGTTCGGTAGATAGGGACAGTAGGAATCTCGTTAATCCATTCATGCGCGTCACTAATTAGATGACGAGGCATTTGGCTACCTTAAGAGAGTCATAGTTACTCCCGCCGTTGACCCGCGCTTACTTGAATTTCTTCACTTTGACATTCAGAGCACTGGGCAGAAATCACATTGTGTCAACACCCGCTAGGGCCATCACAATGCTTTGTTTTAATTAGACAGTCGGATTCCCCAAGTCCGTGCCAGTTCTGAATTGATTGTTAATTGATAATCGTTATAATTAATAAGAACTAATTGGTTTGACCCAACTAGTATTCTTAAAAATTTTAGCAAGAAAGTTCCACAATTGGATACGTAACTAACTATCCGGGGAACAAGTTACAACCATAAATGATCGAAACTCTATTTACCCAGAACGAGCACATAAACCATATTATTGTTTCCCAATCAAGCCCGACTATCTCAATCTTCAGAGCCAATCCTTATCCCGAAGTTACGGATCTAATTTGCCGACTTCCCTTACCTACATTATTCTATCGACTAGAGACTCTTCACCTTGGAGACCAGCTGCGGATATTGGTACGGCCTGTTGAGAAGTTTGCGTATCCCCACCATAAATTTTCAAGGTCCGAGGAGAAAATATCGACACAACAGTATATGTCATGCTCTTCTAGCCCATCTACCATATCTCTCTGCGAAAGACTTCCATGGTAGTACGACTATAAAACAGAAAAGAAAACTCTTCCGATATCTCTCGACGGCTTCTTTATGGTCGTTCCTGTTGCCAGGATGAGCACGAGGCCCATATTTAATAACAAACGGATACTCAACAGGTTACGGAATTGGAACCGTATTCCCTTTCGTTCAAAATTATTCAAGTATATAATTTTTACATATAGTAAATTTTATTTTTACTTGAAAATTTTCGGCTTTCGCCTTGAACTTAGGACCGACTAACTCGTGATCAACCACTGTTCACACGAAACCCTTCTCCACTTCAGTCCTCCAAGGTCTCATTCGATTATTTGCTACTACCACCAAGATCTGTACCAATAGCAGCTCCATGCAGGCTTACGCCAAACACTTCTACGCATACCATTGTACCTTCCTACTCACTAAAGTTTCAAAATTTATATTACAAGTAATATAAATCATCTACTTTAGCGGTAATGTATAGGTATACAACTTAAGCGCCATCCATTTTAAGGGCTAGTTGCTTCGGCAGGTGAGTTGTTACACACTCCTTAGCGGATTTCGACTTTCATGATCACCGTCCTGCTGTTTTAAGCAACCAACGCCTTTCATGGTTTCTGCATGAGTTGTTAATTTGGGCACCGTAACATTACGTTTGGTTCATCCCACAGCGCCAGTTCTGCTTACCAAAAGTGGCCCACTGGGCACAATATATCATAACCTTAAACTTCATATCAAGAAAGTTAAGGTTCTTACCCATTTAAAGTTTGAGAATAGGTTAAGATCGTTTCGACCCTAAGGCCTCTAATCATTCGCTTTACCAGATAAGATTATTTTATATAACATTAAAATGCACCAGCTATCCTGAGGGAAACTTCGGAAGGAACCAGCTACTAGATGGTTCGATTGGTCTTTCGCCCCTATACTCAATTCTGACAATCGATTTGCACGTCAGAACTGTTTCGGTCTTCCATCAGGGTTTCCCCTGACTTCAACCTGATCAAGTATAGTTCACCATCTTTCGGG
>NW_025319116.1:17500-35000 GCF_017639315.1 Drosophila ananassae
GACTACGCTTTCGTAAAGTGTGGTATTTAAATATCTTCTCCCCCTCACTTAAAAGCATTCATTTTGGTATTTTAAATATATTCATATAATATAAATTTTAATATTAATATTATACAGGCAGGCCGACACCACCTACCATATATATCTTTTTGACTACGCTTTCGTAAAGTGTGGTATTTATATATCTTCTCCCCCTCACTTAAAAGCATTCATTTTGGTATTTTAAATATATCCATATAATATAAATTTTAATATTAATATTATATAGGCAGGCCGACACCACCTACCATATATATCTTTTTGACTACGCTTTCGTAAAGTGTGGTATTTATATATCTTCTCCCCCTCACTTAAAAGCATTCATTTTGGTATTTTAAATATATCCATATAATATAAATTTTAATATTAATATTATATAGGCAGGCCGACACCACCTACCATATATATCTTTTTGACTACGCTTTCGTAAAGTGTGGTATTTATATATCTTCTCCCTCTCACCTAAAAATACTCATCAGAATACTTTTATCATTTATATGACTTATATATACTAAAACATTCATTTCAATATATATTCATTTCCATATGAAAATATTTTAATATTTTCAATTTAATATTTTATATAATATATTTAATATATTATATAGGTAGGCCGACACCACCTACCATATATACCTTTTTGACACAGCTTACTTAAAAGCTCCAGAGTTTAACGATAATATTTGGAAACTTGTCATATTAATGAAATATTAATATAACACTTACGTTTCAACTATATTATCTTAATAATATAATTTATACAAATATAATATATAATTGTATATTATATAGGTAGGCCGACACCACCTACCATATATACCTTTTTGACACAGCTTACGTAAAACCGGTCATTTATCTATACATTTTCTCCCTCCGTCAAATTTCTCATATACTTCATATATTTTCATATATGTCGTATATATATGAATATTTTCATATCCATATAAAAATATTTTTATATTTAATATTTGATGAATATTATTTCTATATTCATATAATTTCTTTATTTTCATATAAATAGCGGACTTATATCAATATTAGCTCATATCGATATAATAATGTTTAATATATTTAATATAATATATTTCATATATTATATAGGTAGGCTGACACCACCTACCATATATACCTTTTTGACTACGCTTTCGTAAATTGTGGTATTTTTTGTACTACGGATAGATATCCATATTTTAATATTTTCATATCCATATAAAAATATTTTAATATTTAGTATTTGATGAATATTATTTCTATATTCATATAATTTCTTTATTTTCATATAAATAGCGGACTTATATCAATATTAGCTCATATCGATATAATAATGTTTAATATATTTAATATAATATATTTCATATATTATATAGGTAGGCTGACACCACCTACCATATATACCTTTTTGACTACGCTTTCGTAAAATGTGGTATTTTTTATACTACGTATTTTCATATTCATATAAAAATATTTTAATATTTTCATATCCATATAAAAATATTTTAATATTTTCATATCCATATAAAAATATTTTAATATTTTCATATCCATATAAAAATATTTTAATATTTTCATATCCATATAAAAATATTTTAATATTTTCATATCCATATAAAAATATTTTAATATTCGTTATTTGGAAAAGTTTTATTTTGATTTTTATTTTTAAAAAAAGTTTAAATAGGGACAGTAGGAATCTCATGAATTGAATCATGCGCGTCACTAATATGATGGCAGGCAAAAGTTATTACAACTCCCGCCGTCCGTATATTACGGACTTATACTTTTATGAAAAAAAATTTTTTTTTTCATTTTATATATATGTTGATTTAATATTATATTAATATTATCAATACAGCAGAGACATTAATATTATCGTGTTAACATTTTGTATATTCAAATCCATTCATAAATTTTTGTACTTGGAAAAATTTTTAATATTTTTAAAAAAGTTTAGATAGGGACAGTAGGAATCTCATGAATTGAATCATGCGCGTCACTAATATGATGACGAGTCAAAGGGCTACCTGGCAAAAGTTATTACAACTCCCGCCGTCCGTATATTACGGACTTATACTTTGATGAAAAAAAATTTTTTTTTTCATTTTATATATATGTTGATTTAATATTATATTAATATTATCAATACAGCAGAGACATTAATATTATCGTGTTAACATTTTGTATATTCAAATCCATTCATAAATTTTTGTACTTGGAAAAATTTTTAATATTTTTAAAAAAGTTTAGATAGGGACAGTAGGAATCTCATGAATTGAATCATGCGCGTCACTAATATGATGACGAGTCAAAGGGCTACCAGGCAAAAGTTATTACAACTCCCGCCGTCCGTATATTACGGACTTATACTTTGATGAAAAAAATTTTTTTTTTCATTTTATATATATGATATTTTTATATCATATTCATCTTGTCAACATTTTATATTTGCGCGTCACTAATAAGATGACGATGCATTTGGCTACCTGTAGCGCTCGAACGCTGTGCAATACACACTGCGTTATATATATATATATAAATAAATATATTTAAAAAAAAATATATATAATTAATATATATATACAACACTTTGTGTATATATTTTCGAATCATCAAGCAAAGGATAAGCTTCAGTGGATCGCAGTATGGCAGCTGCTCAACCACTTACAACACCTTGCCCGTTACAAAAGTCGTTTACAATTGATTCTAGGCTTTGTCATTGTATTAAATAATGTTTTCATATGTAACTAGCATGGCACCAGGTGATCAAAGATCCTCCCAATTTACTATGTTACAAATTACATTGGCATCACATCCATTGTCGTTTAAAATATAAATAATAAACTTTAAATGGTTTAGAAGCCATACAATGCAAATTGCCCCTTATTTATCATTGCAGTCCAGCACGGATACGACCTTAGAGGCGTTCAGGCATAATCCAACGGACGTAGCGTCATACCACTGTTCGCTCGAACAAGTATTGTGCCATTGGTCCGTACCTGCGGTTCCTCTCGTACTACGCAGGAATGCTGTCGCAACAACGTTTTGTCATTAGTAGGGTAAAACTAACCTGTCTCACGACGGTCTAAACCCAGCTCACGTTCCCTTGCATGGGTGAACAATCCAACGCTTGGTGAATTTTGCTTCACAATGATAGGAAGAGCCGACATCGAAGGATCAAAAAGCGACGTCGCTATGAACGCTTGGCCGCCACAAGCCAGTTATCCCTATGGTAACTTTTCTGACACCTCTTGTTAAAAACTCTTTAAACCAAAAGGATCGATAGGCCGAGCTTTTGCTGTCCCTGTGTGTACTGAACACCGAGATCAAGTCAGCATTTGCCCTTTTGCTCTATGTGTGGTTTCTGTCCGCACTGAGCTGGCCTTGGGACACCTCCGTTATTATTTGAGAGATGTACCGCCCCAGTCAAACTCCCTACCTGGCAATGTCCTTGAATTGGATCATACCTGAGTAATTGGAGTTATACCAAATTTTCAAATCAATAATACAGTAAATGCATCTCTCATTAAAGAATTTGTTTGCGATTATATAACAAACTCGTGATACTTTGATCAAGAAGCTTGCATCAAAACCCAATACCATAAGATATAATAAATATATCCGTATAATGGCTAGGAAATGATACACGTTCCATTTAATCAAGTAAGTAAGGAAACAATAAGAGTAGTGGTATTTCATTGGCGATACCAAACCGAAGTCTAATATCTCCCACTTATTCTACACCTCTTATGTCTCCTTACACTGCCAGATTAGAGTGAAGCTCAAAAGGGTCTTCTTTCCCCGCTAATTATTCCAAGCCCGTTCCCTTGGCTGTGGTTTCGCTAGATAGTAGATAGGGACAGGTGTATGTCTCGGATCTCTCCGATCTTGTTTAACGTGGCGTGTTCCACACTGAAGGGATTACAACCACGGCACTCGAATATACCTACGAGTAGGCATATAGTGCATGGGCACGGATGGTACGCCTGCCAACGCCCCGGAATAGAAGCTATAGCAAATACATAGCAACTAGCCCGGTACCAATTTAAGTATCTGCGAGTCGGACAGAATACTTCCCCTTGGTGAGGAGCGAAGTGTATCTATCACCTCTACTGATCTATGGGTCACAGCGCCCGAGTTGTATAACGCAACTCCACGTCGAGTCCGAGGACTCTACCCGCGATTTGGGTATCAACCACAGCCACCACGATACTCCCACAAGGGGGCCTACCTCAAATGGTAGTGCTTGGACACTATCCAACCCGTGGTACCGAAGTTTGTGGGCTCGGTGACCCACCCCTTTAGCTCCGACAAGCTCGGATGGGGAACCTTGCCATATTAGTCGCCTCCTACGACAAGCTATGGGGGGCTGTGGCAGTATTCTACGCCGCTACCACACGGCGAGAAAAATGGGCTACTGCAAGCCCCTCCTCCTCCGAAACACCTCCTCAGCAAACTCCGTGAGTCTTCTGGTCCTGTCGCCGCTCTCCAAAATCCTTCCAAACGTCCAGGTTCCGCCAACGTGCTGCAAACCGAGTCCATCGAGGTCTCGCAAGTCTGCATAAAGGGGGCAAGCACATAAAATGTGTTCCCAGTCCTCATTAGGATCGCCACATGAGCATGCAGCAGTATCGCTAAGGGCTCTTCTATGCAGAAATGCATTGAACGACCCGTGCCCTGTCAACAAGAATCCCGCGCGCATGGAGAACCCGAAATCCGGATTCCGATAGACGAACCCTGCATCTGGGATGAACTTGTGAGTCACCCGACCAGGCGAATCACCATCATCCCATCTGCTCTGCCAGTCCGACAGAAGGCATTCGTCTACCCGCGAGACTCGTTGCGTCCAGCTCAGACCTGAAAGGTCCTCGCCATAGAGCCAGTCGTCCCCCTCCAACGGGTATCCACGCTTCAACTTGTACTTGACGGCTATTTTCATAGCAGCCAAGTCAAGAGGCGGGGCTCCAGCAAGCACCTGCAGTGCCAGGGTTGACACTGTACGGCATACCGGGAGGCATCCTAAAAGGATCAGCCTCTGGCAGGCAAGAAGTCGCCTCCTAGCTACAACTTGCCTCGTCGTCACGACATACCACACCGAGGCACCAAATAGTGCACAAGGCACCATGAGTCCAGCATAAATGGTCCGCCTGGCCCGAGGACTGAATCCCCAGTCGACTCGCAGCACACGCGCCAATGCTTGTACGACTCCGGTCATTCGCTGACGCAGCGATGCGATGTGCATGAAGAAATTCATGCGCTCGCTGACCGTGATGCCAAGGTACCGGCAGCTGCGAACATATGGGAGATTTGCTCCGGCAGATCTCACCAACGGGGTGCGCGCGAGGGCTCCCTTCAGCAGCATAATCACCGTCTTGCTGGTGGAAATGGTAACACCGATTTCCGTACCCCACGCTTCAACGATGGACATCAGTTGCGCTCCTTTATCCTCCAGCACGGCTCGGGAGTTGCCTTCGACAAGAAGGAGCAGGTCATCCGCATACGCGCTAAAAGCGCAGTATGGCTGGAGGCGCCGCAGCAGGACGTCCATCAGCAGATCCCAAATGAATGGGCCACTAATGGATCCCTGAGGGCAGCCTCTAGTTACTGGAACACTCACAGTTCCAGAACTGCTTCGGATCACTGCTCTTCTGTCTGAGAAGAAGCTCTGCCACAAGCTCAACTCACGGCATCCCAAGTCGGCGAGCCGGCGCAGTGCAGCACTCCATTCGACATTGTCGAACGCACCCTTGAAGTCGACGAAGATGCCGAGCACGTATCGTGCCGGGCTGGCAGCGACACTGCTCTTGACGTGCCTCCAAGCGTCGTCCACACATCGTCCTTGGCGAAATCCAAACTGCCATCTGCATCCTTCCGGAAGAACTTCTCTCACACGATCAACCATGATGGCCTCAAGCACCTTGCCAAATACTGGCAACAGGCATATCCCACGGTACGACGAAGGTTCGCACCTATCCTTGTCGGGCCCCTTGAGTAGCGCCACTACACGTGGGCACTTCCACTCTCGGGGGAAGTAACCCGACTGGATACAACGGGAATAAAGCGCCGTCAGATACTGAGGTATGGCGCGCCACACTGCTTTGCAGATAGTGCCATTGATGCCGTCCATGCCGGGAGAGCGACGGCTCTTCAACCTGGCGACACAAGCATCAACCTCTACTTCCTCGAGGGCCGGTGGGACCTCCTCCGCTCCGGCAATCGGTGCATCGGACTCCGCAACTGGGAAAAAGTTACGGAGGAGCACTCGCGCACAGTCACCCCAATCGGTGACCAGCTCGCCATCAACGCGGAGGCACCCAATCTCCGTGCACTTTCTGCGTCCTCGGCAGATCTTGTAGACGCGCCCCCAGGGATCGTGTGCGTTTTCTCCCACGAAGCGTCTCCAGCTGTCCTCCTTCGCCCTTAGGATGAGCTTCTTGTAGTCGTCTGAGGCTTGCCTCAGCGCGACCACAATCAGCTCAGCCGCATCGTCGTCTCCTCGACGGCGAGCGTTTTGAAACCGGCGGCGAAGTCTCCGGACTTCGCGTTTCGCCGTGTTCAGGTTGGCGGTCCACCAACCTGGCTTCCTTCTCCTAGGCGATCTCGGCGTCCTCCTTCCCATCGCAAGGTCACACGCATAGTGGACCATGCAGCGCAGGGTCGAAACTTGTTGATCCAGCGACGACTGTGAGAAGTCTTCCGGAATATCGGCTGCCCGACTCACCATCTCCTGTTCGAACAACTGCCAGCGAGCATTGGAGATGTTCCAGGACGGCACAGGAGCTAGGCTCTCAACTGCGCGCGTAGTCGTTGGAGTAACCACAACAGTGATAATGTTATGGTCACTCAACTCCCACTCGTCCACTCTCCACTCGAATGTGGCCCACATCGATGCTGCGTCGTTGACAATTGTCACGTCGATATCGCTACGCGCACGGTAGGTATCGAACGTGAACACCGGGCTGGGCTGGTTGAGAGCAACGGCTCCATTCTCCAGCATCCACTCAGACAGCAGCTCACCCCGGTTGTAGTTAGCATGTCCCTCGGGGTTCCGAGGGAGTTTGCTAAACCACATGGGGGATGCTGCATTCGCGTCGAGTCCCAGGATTGCGGGGGTTCTGCTGGCCTGCAGCAGGACCGCATCCATGTACCTGAGGTACGGCTCTAGCTCGGTGTCGAACTGGCAGTATGCGGAGCAAAGGAAGATTGAGCCAAAACTCCCTTTAACACTCACGCATACGCCGTAGTCGGTGGTAAGTGGCTCCATCGGCATGCAGATGACATCCTGGTGATCCACGAGGATGGCTGCCTTTTGTCTCCGATCGGTGTATATCCTCATTCCTTCAGGCAGCACATCACTCGTCCCGCTACCAACGTATGGCTCCTGCAGCAGTGCAAACAGACATCCGGACTCCCTCAGGCGGACTGCGAGCTCAAGAGTCGCAGCCCGACCTCGACCACAGTTTGCTTGGATGAACCTAAACATTAATGTCTAGAGTTCACCCTCGCTAGCACCGCCGCATACACCGGACAGCTCGGGGACAGCATGCTGTGCCCCGAGGGATGCCCGTAGAATCGGCAATTCCGGCAGTCCACCGGATTGGTGCAACTGCGCGCACTGTGGCCGGACTGTCCGCATTGCCTGCAGACATTGTCCTTCTGCTTGCACTCTGCCACCTTGTGGTTGAAGCCAACACACCTGTGGCACGCGTACGTCCGCACAAGGGCCCTGCATCGGTAGGAGAACCACTTAATGTAGATCCGCCCACCTTCCAGCAGATCTAGCACCTTGGGTTCGCACTCCAACGTGACACTCACCGTAGCTCCGTCGGCAACCGTCCAAGGCTTGGTGTCCAGATGGACAGCCTTGCGGAACTCCGCCTCCGGGATGTGTTCTCGGAGGTTGTTGGCATACAACTCCGCCATAAACTCCTCCGGAGCGATCTGGGTAGCAACATCCTGGACTACCAGTTTGGGCCGTTGCACAGCGTTCGGCTTGACCTCGAGGCCAATCTCGCCGAACTTCTTGCTGGCTACGACCCTCTTGATCTCACCTGACGAGGGGGTGCGGATAATGGCACCGCCACGCGCAAGCCCTCTCACCTCGTGCAGGCGAACTCCCAGCGAAGGAGCAATCTCCCGGCGCACCTTTTCAGCAACCTCTTTACCCGAAAGTTTCGGGTCCTTGCTCATCACCACGGCCGACCACGTATCGCGTGGTTTTCGCGGCGCGGGCACGGGAGCTGCGGAAGGTGCCGGCAGGCTGGGATATGCGGATGCATACCCAACGGGTGGCCGTGAGACCACAGCTTGCGGCACCGATGGCATCTGAACCGGCGGCGGTGGCAGCGGCATCGCCGCTCGCAGTTTGCTGGATTCCTCCAACACTGCGTTGCGCACCATGAGCGCCTGGACGATCCCGTCATACCGGCTGATGCATCTCATCAGCGCAGTAGCCTGCTGGGGGTTCATAAGCGACTCCACCACCAGGGAAACAAACGTCTCCTTGATGCTGGCCGCTTCTTCCATTACGCCGTCAGCTCCATTCTTGATGATGCAGTCGAGACTGCGCATCGAGACGGCAGATCGCTCCGGGACGGCAGCGGGGGCACCAGCGGCGACAGCGGCGGCTGCCTCAGCAGCATCAGCAACAACTCCAGCAACAACAGCGGGGGCAGCAAAGGTAGCGGCGGAGGCGTCAACAGCTGAGGTAGCTGGCATCACCGGCGTCTCCAACGAGGAGAGCGCCAACTCCTCCAACACCCCAACTGGCTCCGGTCTGTCCGCTCCAGTAGCGGCCAACAACTTGGCCTGCGTTGGCGCCGAGAGGCTCGTCGCCTTGGACTTGCGTCCTCGACGGCGTCCCCGTGCAGCACCAATCGCACTACTTGCGCGACTGCTTGCCCGGCTGCTTGCGGAGAGCTCGCTCTCCGACAACGCACTCATAGCGCTCATGGCGCTCATGTCGCCCTCTACGGGGGCAAGTGGCGCCGCCTAGTGGAGCTGTGCTGAAAATGGGGGCCCCAAAAATATGCAACAAAAATATGCAAATAAAAAGGCAGCCCAAAAGTATGCTCCAAGTGTTTACTAAAGCGCGCGCAAAAGCACGCACCAAAGCTTGCACAAGAAAGCACACTCCCAAAGCTCGCGTAAGCTCAGCAAAAAGCACGGGCGAGAGCACCCTCAAAGCTCTCTCTCAAGCTCTCTCTTGAGTACTCTCACACACACCTTTGCACTGAAGCTCACACCAGAAGACTCACCGAGCTTTATCTGTGGAAAATTTCCACCACGTGCCAACACGTGCAAAAACGAAAACACTGTTTTTCAATAGAAAAACTTAATTTCCCGACGAGAAAATAGCACTGTTCGATTCGCGTAATTAATACGCGAATTTTAACACTAAATTCAAACGTCTGCGACACCGAATTACCGGAGAAAAATGACTTTAATTACGGAGCACTCCAAAACACGTCCGTCGTTAAGCCATTCATGCGCGTCACTAATTAGATGACGAGGCATTTGGCTACCTTAAGAGAGTCATAGTTACTCCCGCCGTTGACCCGCGCTTACTTGAATTTCTTCACTTTGACATTCAGAGCACTGGGCAGAAATCACATTGTGTCAACACCCGCTAGGGCCATCACAATGCTTTGTTTTAATTAGACAGTCGGATTCCCCAAGTCCGTGCCAGTTCTGAATTGATTGTTAATTGATAATCGTTATAATTAATAAGAACTAATTGGTTTGACCCAACTAGTATTCTTAAAAATTTTAGCAAGAAAGTTCCACAATTGGATACGTAACTAACTATC
This sequence comes from Drosophila ananassae, assembly GCF_017639315.1. Lineage (NCBI taxonomy): Eukaryota > Metazoa > Arthropoda > Insecta > Diptera > Drosophilidae > Drosophila > Drosophila ananassae. The sequence continues at coordinate 27,343 of NW_025319116.1, forward strand.
CGGGGAACAAGTTACAACCATAAATGATCGAAACTCTATTTACCCAGAACGAGCACATAAACCATATTATTGTTTCCCAATCAAGCCCGACTATCTCAATCTTCAGAGCCAATCCTTATCCCGAAGTTACGGATCTAATTTGCCGACTTCCCTTACCTACATTATTCTATCGACTAGAGACTCTTCACCTTGGAGACCAGCTGCGGATATTGGTACGGCCTGTTGAGAAGTTTGCGTATCCCCACCATAAATTTTCAAGGTCCGAGGAGAAAATATCGACACAACAGTATATGTCATGCTCTTCTAGCCCATCTACCATATCTCTCTGCGAAAGACTTCCATGGTAGTACGACTATAAAACAGAAAAGAAAACTCTTCCGATATCTCTCGACGGCTTCTTTATGGTCGTTCCTGTTGCCAGGATGAGCACGAGGCCCATATTTAATAACAAACGGATACTCAACAGGTTACGGAATTGGAACCGTATTCCCTTTCGTTCAAAATTATTCAAGTATATAATTTTTACATATAGTAAATTTTATTTTTACTTGAAAATTTTCGGCTTTCGCCTTGAACTTAGGACCGACTAACTCGTGATCAACCACTGTTCACACGAAACCCTTCTCCACTTCAGTCCTCCAAGGTCTCATTCGATTATTTGCTACTACCACCAAGATCTGTACCAATAGCAGCTCCATGCAGGCTTACGCCAAACACTTCTACGCATACCATTGTACCTTCCTACTCACTAAAGTTTCAAAATTTATATTACAAGTAATATAAATCATCTACTTTAGCGGTAATGTATAGGTATACAACTTAAGCGCCATCCATTTTAAGGGCTAGTTGCTTCGGCAGGTGAGTTGTTACACACTCCTTAGCGGATTTCGACTTCCATGATCACCGTCCTGCTGTTTTAAGCAACCAACGCCTTTCATGGTTTCTGCATGAGTTGTTAATTTGGGCACCGTAACATTACGTTTGGTTCATCCCACAGCGCCAGTTCTGCTTACCAAAAGTGGCCCACTGGGCACAATATATCATAACCTTAAACTTCATATCAAGAAAGTTAAGGTTCTTACCCATTTAAAGTTTGAGAATAGGTTAAGATCGTTTCGACCCTAAGGCCTCTAATCATTCGCTTTACCAGATAAGATTATTTTATATAACATTAAAATGCACCAGCTATCCTGAGGGAAACTTCGGAAGGAACCAGCTACTAGATGGTTCGATTGGTCTTTCGCCCCTATACTCAATTCTGACAATCGATTTGCACGTCAGAACTGTTTCGGTCTTCCATCAGGGTTTCCCCTGACTTCAACCTGATCAAGTATAGTTCACCATCTTTCGGGTCACAGCATATCTGCTCAAGGTACGTTCCAGTTAGAGGCATAAATAATATAAATATTATTATACATAACTATATAGAACGCCCCGGGATTGTGTTAATTAGCTATAAAATAGTTAAAAAACTAATCCCATTATTAGTCAAGTTAATTACGCTATTAGGTTTATATCCCAATAACTTGCACATATGTTAGACTCCTTGGTCCGTGTTTCAAGACGGGTCCCGAAGGTATCCTGAATCTTTCGCATTGTTAATCATACAAGTGCTTATAATAAACACAAAAATCAATGATAATTATGCCATTATATAATTCCGAAAAATTAACGCACTGTATTCTTATTAGTCTATCAACACTTTATCAAATTAATGACATTTATTCTATGTTAAAATGCAAGCATAATAATTTGAATAAACTATAAGCCATATTTTATGATAAATTTAATATGTTAATAGATTACAATGTCCTTATATGGAAAAAATGCACATTATTTGTATAATATTGTTTAAATATTATAACTTTAATGATGAATTTTCCATAACGGATATTCAGGTTCATCGGGCTTAACCTCTAAGCAGTTTCACGTACTATTTAACTCTCTATTCAGAGTTCTTTTCAACTTTCCCTCACGGTACTTGTTTACTATCGGTCTCATGGTTATATTTAGTTTTAGATGGAGTTTACCACCCACTTAGTGCTGCACTATCAAGCAACACGACTCTTTGGAAACATCATCTAGTAATCATTAACGTTATACGGGCCTGGCACCCTCTATGGGTAAATGGCCTCATTTAAGAAGGACTTAAATCGTTAATTTCTCATACTAGAATATTGACGCTCCATACACTGCATCTCACATTTGCCATATAGACAAAGTGACTTAGTGCTGAACTGATTTCTTTTCGCTCGCCGCTACTAAGAAAATCCTTGTTAGTTTCTTTTCCTCCCCTAATTAATATGCTTAAATTCAGGGGGTAGTCCCATATGAGTTGAGGTTGTATAAAGCAATAATATTATTTACAATATCTTTATTTTATGAAGAACAATATATTAGATGTATTTTCAATTTTCGCATCTTTAAATAAGAGACAATTCCAGATGAAAAATATTTCATATTTTTTATGCTAGACATTTCTCAGTATTATTTGAATTGAAAAAAGAAAGAATTGTATATCTTCATTTTTCACATACAAATTTTTGTTATTATGTGAGATAATTGCTTTTATTTTTTATATTATGAATATATAAAATATATCCAATAATATACCATATGCATACTATAATTGTTCGTCCGTAGAGCGTTCTGCGGCAACTACGTCAAACTTGAACTCACGGGAGTAACGGTAGGTCCCGGAGTCGTAGTCAAAACCGTAAATAGTCCTGACTAAATTTACCTGGATTCTGCAAGGGACTGCTCGGGTTGGCCAGACGCTTGCTGTGATCAGGGATGAGTTGATGTGCTTGAAGTCCTGGGGTGGTTTTCCTCAAGTACCGGTGGTACGGTGGTTCGGCTGATTCCTTATCGGCCGGTCCTACTGGCGGTCCGTTTCACGGGAGCAACACTCGAAGTAGGTTAGGTAATGCGGGGTCTACTTGTGGTCCGGTTTTACGGTAGCAACACTTGAAGTAGACTGGTATGCCGCGGATTCTACTTGTGGTCCGTTTACACAGGAGCCACTCGAAGTAGATTCGATGATGAAAGTTCTACTGGTGGTCCGTTTACACTGGAGCCACGCGAAGTAGATAGCTTTCAGAGAGTCCTACTTGTGAACCGTTTTACACAGGATCACTCGAAGTAGGTTGATTTTAAGTGCCGTGGTTCAGACACTGAGTAACGAGACGATTGACTCTGATTTCGGAACTGTCTTTATTTCAGAAGAATAACTCTTATATAAGATGCTAAATTATACCTCATTAAATCTAAGAAAGGTCAACGTTCTGGACGTGCTAAACTAAGGTTACTGCCAGGGTCACCCACCTCTGAGTCTGCTGACTCAGATTGTTTGTTCATGTACTGCTTGCGCATTTTGGCTTAGCTGGCTGGTTTTTACTTGCATCGGTCAGTCGGTCATTCTTCCCGCTGATATGCTGCTTCTGCTTTTGGCGCCGTCTACTAGTGCTGGGTTAATAGGTTGGATATAGTTTTATGCTTATTACTAATTGTTTATAGGTGAGAAAATCGGTTAGTGGGTTTGTTTATTGCGACATGCTGATGCATATTGATTGGATCAAATTACTAAGTGTGCATATAGGGTAGTAGGTCTTGGCACTAGGTGCCAACATTCTCCCCCCCCATTGAGGTACTCAATAATAGGGGCTGTGCGTTGTTGTTGGACCGTCTTAGTGAACCGATGTGTAGCCTTGCGCTAGAAAATATTGTGTATCTTAAAACTAATTACTAAAATCTAAAGTTACTACAAAAAAAAATTTTGAATCATGTGGGTGAGATCTCTACCAACGATAACTCTATCCGACCTGTTGTCTCCTTCGCCTTGTTGCGCGCCCTCGTAACCATTCTCCTTGGGCATCCCATGAAGTACTACACCTTTTTTCTGGTTGGTCCGTGCGCATACAGGACTCTTGGTCCTCTCTTGACCTTGCTTCTTGCTCCCTTTTGGAGATGCATGTTACCCATGCCAGATTGGAGGTGGCTTCTACTCCTTGAATTTCCTTGGTTACTGGCCCTTTCACTCTGTGCTCTTCAGTTGTGAGTTGACAACCTTGGGCTTGTGGATTGGGGTCCGTCTGCGGCTCTCCTTGTTGATCTTGTCGTGGCTCGTTAGCTTCTTGTTGATCCGCAACGAGTGGGGAACTATGTACTCTTCCGGATTTTACTATTTGCTCCTTGCCGATGTATGCACTCAAACTTTGTCGTGGCTCGTTAGCTTCCGGTGTCCAAGCCGTCGTATTACCGACGACTTGTTCTACCTTGCTATTAGGAGCTGATTCCGGTCGCACTGGCCCCATCACAATCCATCCAAGCGCGGTATTTTTTAGTAGTGGTTGTCCTTCTCCCAAATATGTCTGTTGTGGCCTCATAAGCTGGGAGATGATTTCGGCGCCCAACAACAGATCAATATTCTGGGGCTGCGTAAATTCAGGATCGGCTAAGCGCAACTGAGGTGAGATATTTCTTGGCGCTTGAATAGGGTGGGATGGTTGATTGGGCATTATTTCCGGTAGTACAACGACGTTGATTTGATCTTCGAAGTCAGTGGTTAATGATGATAAGGTCACCACAGCCTTTTTTCCTAATCTTGTTGTTGTTCCTCCCAGTGCAGCGATGTTCAGGGTTGATGGCTCCAATTGTAGTCCAAGTGTGTCAGCCATCCTTCTGGTGATTATGTTAATCTGTGACCCAGAATCTAGGAGTGTGCGGCATTGCTGATGGGTTCCGGCTGGGCCATGTACTGCCACTTGGGCGGTTGGTAAAAGAACGGTGGGCTTATCTGTAAGCAGGGCTGTGGCTGAACACACCCATCGTGATGAACTGGATCGAAGTGGAGCCGCCGACGTATTTTTCTGCATTGTTACTTGACTGGTTGCCTGACGCTCAAGGTTTTCTAACATCTGCTTCAGAGATTGTCGATTGGTTGGATCGGTGACGGCTAGTTTTAGAGCTGACAGCGTGTGTGGATCCAATCTTTCCTCAATGATGTGTATCAAGATTGGGTCCCAGTTGTCTGTTGACACTTTGAGTGCGTCGAGAGTGGCGACCGTTCGGAGCACGGTATCATGTAAGCTGCGCAGCTGGTCCGCTGATCCATTTGTTCTGGGGTGTCCGAAAAGCTCTTGAATCGCGGATTTAATCAACAGCCGTTCATTGTGGTATCGATTCTTTAGTCGTTGCCATGCATCCTGGTAACTGGTCTGTCCGCCAATCGACGTTGCGATTAGGTTTTGTGCTTCACCTGTTACATGATTCTCCAAATGACGGTATTTTACTGCATCACTGTAGTCTTGATCGTGGATGCATTCCGTAAAAATTTCGTAGAATCGTAGCCAATGCCGGTAGTCTCCGTCAAACTTTGGAATTTCTACTGGTGGTATTACAAACGGAGGTGCAATCGTGAGTTTTTGTGTTGATGCTGAAGTTGATTTCGAGTCTTCGCTCAAAAACGAAAAATATTCTGCTCGTACAACCTGAAATCTGTCATCGGTGTGTCCATCATTTTTTATGGCTGGTTCCAGGTCGATGAGATCATGGTATCCCGTGACGATTTCCTTCCATAGCTCCTTCATGTGTTGTCTGACGTGTGTGGACACTTCCCGTCCTTCAGTGCGGTTGCACAGCAAGTCTTCCATATCGTCTAATCGTCCTTCATGTCTTCGTTTTAATGATGTTAATCGAAGGTCTTCTCCTTCGTTTCCTCGTGATGATTGTGCCTTTGGCTCGAGATTTTCGCCTGTTTTGCGGGGCCTTTGTGACGGGCCTGACTCTGATGGGATTCCATCCGAAAATATTGCTTCATATTTTTTCACAAGCTCTTCTAGCGCTTTGGCCTTTGTGAAATACTCATTCTCAGGACTTAGTGCTAGCTCCTGGAGCTTGGCATCATTTTTTTTAAACTGGGTCCATGAGTGAGTGAGCTGTCTGAGTTTCTCTTCGAAGTATCCTCCCTTGAGTTTACGCTCTGCGGAGTCCTTAGTGAAGTTTCTTATTAGCCTTTGGATGACTATGTTGCTTTCAATTTGCTCATCAATGAGCATTTGGATTACGGGGTCTGATTCTGATCCCATTGTTGCACTGTATCTCTCCTCTCTTCTATTTTTTTTTTTTGTTTTTTTTTTTTTTTTTTTCTCGTTGAGTTAAATTGCGTTGAGGTTTGTGTTCAAGTTGTGATCCTAAAGAATCACGTCGGGGTCACCAAATGTTCGTCCGTAGAGCGTTCTGCGGCAACTACGTCAAACTTGAACTCACGGGAGTAACGGTAGGTCCCGGAGTCGTAGTCAAAACCGTAAATAGTCCTGACTAAATTTACCTGGATTCTGCAAGGGACTGCTCGGGTTGGCCAGACGCTTGCTGTGATCAGGGATGAGTTGATGTGCTTGAAGTCCTGGGGTGGTTTTCCTCAAGTACCGGTGGTACGGTGGTTCGGCTGATTCCTTATCGGCCGGTCCTACTGGCGGTCCGTTTCACGGGAGCAACACTCGAAGTAGGTTAGGTAATGCGGGGTCTACTTGTGGTCCGGTTTTACGGTAGCAACACTTGAAGTAGACTGGTATGCCGCGGATTCTACTTGTGGTCCGTTTACACAGGAGCCACTCGAAGTAGATTCGATGATGAAAGTTCTACTGGTGGTCCGTTTACACTGGAGCCACGCGAAGTAGATAGCTTTCAGAGAGTCCTACTTGTGAACCGTTTTACACAGGATCACTCGAAGTAGGTTGATTTTAAGTGCCGTGGTTCAGACACTGAGTAACGAGACGATTGACTCTGATTTCGGAACTGTCTTTATTTCAGAAGAATAACTCTTATATAAGATGCTAAATTATACCTCATTAAATCTAAGAAAGGTCAACGTTCTGGACGTGCTAAACTAAGGTTACTGCCAGGGTCACCCACCTCTGAGTCTGCTGACTCAGATTGTTTGTTCATGTACTGCTTGCGCATTTTGGCTTAGCTGGCTGGTTTTTACTTGCATCGGTCAGTCGGTCATTCTTCCCGCTGATATGCTGCTTCTGCTTTTGGCGCCGTCTACTAGTGCTGGGTTAATAGGTTGGATATAGTTTTATGCTTATTACTAATTGTTTATAGGTGAGAAAATCGGTTAGTGGGTTTGTTTATTGCGACATGCTGATGCATATTGATTGGATCAAATTACTAAGTGTGCATATAGGGTAGTAGGTCTTGGCACTAGGTGCCAACAATAATGTTTAAAAAACAAAATAGTAAACAACTTTATTAGCATAGTCTTACAACCCTCAACCATATGTAGTCCAAGCAGCACTTCAAAATTAATTAAAGTACATAACAGCATGGACTGCGATATGCGTTCAAAATGTCGATGTTCATGTGTCCTGCAGTTCACACGATGACGCACAGTTTGCTGCGTTCTTCATCGACCCATGAGCCGAGTGATCCACCGCTTAGAGTTTTATAAATATATATAATATATACAATTCGTCATTTATATTTTTATTGAAAGAAATTAAAAATACACCATTTAACTGGCATATATCAATTCCTTCAATAAATTTATTTTTATACCTAAAATAATTGTTGCGAAATGTCTTAGTTTTATATAATCAATATAAATAGTTTTATATTGTTGAATATTATATAAAGCATTAACCTGAATATCAGGTACA
>NW_025319116.1:37500-60000 GCF_017639315.1 Drosophila ananassae
GATATTTAGAAAATAAATATTGCAAATATTTGTATATATTATATTAATAACGAATTTGGCCAATTATTAAATGGCATTCAATATTCGTTCTTTATAAAATAAATATATATAGAATATTTATATATATTTTAATTTTGGCTTTCTTAAACCCGGCTGGGACGTGTAACCGGGTTTTTCTTTTGTTTATTAAAAACATTGTGTGGTCTTTTTACATGGTATAATTGCTACTCTATTGTTTTTAGCCTTTATTTAATATATTACATATTATGCATATATTTAATTCTAAAATATCTTTTTATATTCACATACAACAATTTGTATATATTCACATATATATATTTGTTTAATATTATAATAATATTATAACAATTGTAATTTGATAATAAATTTAAAATTTAATTTCTTTGTAAATTAGTTTAGTTTTATATGATATAAAACTAAGCACTTACATATTCAAAAGTTTTAATATTTTAATATATATTTTGTTTAATATGTATGCATATAATAATAATATATAATAATATCATCATCATATACACATATGAAAATTAAATTAAATAAAATTTAATATAACTTCATATAGACGCTAGGAAAGAAAAAGTAACTTTTTACTAACCTAGCTCCAGAGTTTAACGATAATATTCGGAAACTTGTCAAATTAATGAAATATTAATATAACACTTACGTTTCAACTATATTATCTTAATAATATAATTTATATAAATATAATATAAAATTGTATATTATATAGGTAGGCTGACACCACCTACCATATATACCTTTTTGACTACGCTTTCGTAAAGTGTGGTATTTAAATATCTTCTCCCCCTCACTTAAAAGCATTCATTTTGGTATTTTAAATATATTCATATAATATAAATTTTAATATTAATATTATACAGGCAGGCCAACACCACCTACCATATATATCTTTTTGACTACGCTTTCGTAAAGTGTGGTATTTATATATCTTCTCCCCCTCACTTAAAAGCATTCATTTTGGTATTTTAAATATATCCATATAATATAAATTTTAATATTAATATTATATAGGCAGGCCGACACCACCTACCATATATATCTTTTTGACTACGCTTTCGTAAAGTGTGGTATTTATATATCTTCTCCCTCTCACCTAAAAATACTCATCAGAATACTTTTATCATTTATATGACTTATATATACTAAAACATTCATTTCAATATATATTCATTTCCATATGAAAATATTTTAATATTTTCAATTTAATATTTTATATAATATATTTAATATATTATATAGGTAGGCCGACACCACCTACCATATATACCTTTTTGACACAGCTTACTTAAAAGCTCCAGAGTTTAACGATAATATTTGGAAACTTGTCATATTAATGAAATATTAATATAACACTTACGTTTCAACTATATTATCTTAATAATATAATTTATACAAATATAATATATAATTGTATATTATATAGGTAGGCCGACACCACCTACCATATATACCTTTTTGACACAGCTTACGTAAAACCGGTCATTTATCTATACATTTTCTCCCTCCGTCAAATTTCTCATATACTTCATATATTTTCATATATGTCGTATATATATGAATATTTTCATATCCATATAAAAATATTTTTATATTTAATATTTGATGAATATTATTTCTATATTCATATAATTTCTTTATTTTCATATAAATAGCGGACTTATATCAATATTAGCTCATATCGATATAATAATGTTTAATATATTTAATATAATATATTTCATATATTATATAGGTAGGCTGACACCACCTACCATATATACCTTTTTGACTACGCTTTCGTAAATTGTGGTATTTTTTGTACTACGGATAGATATCCATATAAAAATATTTTAATATTTTCATATCCATATAAAAATATTTTAATATTTAGTATTTGATGAATATTATTTCTATATTCATATAATTTCTTTATTTTCATATAAATAGCGGACTTATATCAATATTAGCTCATATCGATATAATAATGTTTAATATATTTAATATAATATATTTCATATATTATATAGGTAGGCTGACACCACCTACCATATATACCTTTTCACTTTTAAAACCCAAAGTCGCGGCAAACCATCAACATGAACAAACCCGGCAAAAACTGGCAATCCCCGAAAGTGAAGCAGCCTAGAAAAAAGGCAAATTCTACGAACTTCATCAGCGACATGTCCAGCGAATCCGAACCAGGAGAAGTCAGGCGCAAGTCTGCTAGAAAACTAAACGATGACGAACCCAGCACCAGCGAGGCAGCCAGAGCGCTTTTGACAAGGCTGAAGAACAACTCATTTGCCCTTCTGTCAGATGATGACGAAAATTTTGGATCCGATTCTGATGACGACATGGACGATCAGTCATCGACGTCGAAGAAGGACGAGGAACCCCGGAAAGCCCCCAAGACGATCAAACCACCGCCGATTTTCATCCCAGACGTGGAGAACATAGCCGGGCTAATTTCGTGTGTTGAGGCCGTTCTGGGCAAAGATAAAGACTTCACGTACAAAGCTGCCAGAAACAATCAGGTGAGGGTTATGATGCCGGATAAGGAGTCATATACTGCCCTAAAATCCATACTTGACAGTGAAGAAAAAAGGTACTACACCTTCCAGCATAAAGAGGACAGAGCCTACAGAATTGTAGTGAAAGGACTACATCATTCCACCGACATCGACCAGATCAAGAAGGATTTCCGGCGCCAAGGTTACGTAGTCCGAGATGTGCGCAATGCCATAGGGCACATTTCGAAGACCCCGCTACCGATCTTCTTCGTGAACCTCGAACCTTCCACGAACAACAAAGATGTGTTCAACGTAAAAAGGATCTGTCACTCCGTTGTGACAGTTGAACCGCCAAGAAATTTCCACGACGTGCCGCAATGTTATCGTTGCCAAGGTTTTGGACATAGCCAGCGGTACTGCAAGCTGACGCATCGCTGCGTGAAATGTGGTGAAAATCACAGCACAAGCGAGTGCAAAAAGACCAAGGAAGAAAAGGCAAAATGCGTCCACTGTCATGGGGCCCATCCTGCCTCCTACAAAGGCTGCCCGGCCTATAAAAAAGCTAAGGCCAGCATGGCCCCTAAAGAACCTCGTCCAGCTCAGTCACGCCGACTGGCTTTCCCACCTGCACAAAACTACCCAACGGTTGACACCTCAGCCAAAAGCTATGCCGATATAGCTAAAGAGGGAGCCTGGCCACAACAACAGCAACAAAAGACAGCAACCGAGACGCCACTAGCTGACCAGATGGCAGCCTTTATGACAAGGATGGAGAACCTACTCGAGAGAGTTATGGACAAAATGTTCGAGAGAATGACAACAATGATCAGCTCCATCCTCTCACAGGTATGCAGCAAGTAGGACTTCACGTAGCCTCCACAAGAAGACTAAAAAGGACTCACCCATTGGATCTTCGCCTTGGAGAAGATACACAATAAGCTACTCTATTAGTTCACCATAGTCAAGGAACAACCTAACTAATTTAATTTCTTAAGCTAAACATGACATGTAATTTCATCTTCTATTGTTAAGGAACAACCTAACTAATTTAATTTCTTAAGCTAAACATGACATGTAATTTCATTTTTATTTTCTATTGTTAAGGTACAACTATATAAACAAATGTTCATAGGCTAGCCATATATTGTTAACCAAAATTCTTCATGCCAAGGTACCAACACACTATTTAATTATTGTTCTCTCTAAGGACAGATCTTAAATAAAATCTCCGTTAATAACAAAAAAAAAAAAAAAATATATACCTTTTTGACTACGCTTTCGTAAATTGTGGTATTTTTTGTACTACGGATAGATATCCATATTTTAATATTTTCATATCCATATAAAAATATTTTAATATTTAGTATTTGATGAATATTATTTCTATATTCATATAATTTCTTTATTTTCATATAAATAGCGGACTTATATCAATATTAGCTCATATCGATATAATAATGTTTAATATATTTAATATAATATATTTCATATATTATATAGGTAGGCTGACACCACCTACCATATATACCTTTTTGACTACGCTTTCGTAAAATGTGGTATTTTTTATACTACGTATTTTCATATCCATATAAAAATATTTTAATATTTTCATATCCATATAAAAATATTTTAATATTTTCATATCCATATAAAAATATTTTAATATTTTCATATCCATATAAAAATATTTTAATATTTTCATATCCATATAAAAATATTTTAATATTTTCATATCCATATAAAAATATTTTAATATTTTCATATCCATATAAAAATATTTTAATATTTTCATATCCATATAAAAATATTTTAATATTCGTTATTTGGAAAAGTTTTATTTTGATTTTTATTTTTAAAAAAAGTTTAAATAGGGACAGTAGGAATCTCATGAATTGAATCATGCGCGTCACTAATATGATGACGAGTCAAAGGGCTATCAGGCAAAAGTTATTACAACTCCCGCCGTCCGTATATTACGGACTTATACTTTTATGAAAAAAAATTTTTTTTTTCATTTTATATATATGATGATTTAATATTATATTAATATTATCAATACAGCAGAGACATTAATATTATCGTGTTAACATTTTGTATATTCAAATCCATTCATAAATTTTTGTACTTGGAAAAATTTTTAATATTTTTAAAAAAGTTTAGATAGGGACAGTAGGAATCTCATGAATTGAATCATGCGCGTCACTAATATGATGACGAGTCAAAGGGCTACCTGGCAAAAGTTATTACAACTCCCGCCGTCCGTATATTACGGACTTATACTTTGATGAAAAAAATTTTTTTTTTTCATTTTATATATATGTTGATTTAATATTATATTAATATTATCAATACAGCAGAGACATTATTATTATCGTGTTAACATTTTGTATATTCAAATCCATTCATAAATTTTTGTACTTGGAAAAATTTTTAATATTTTTAAAAAAGTTTAGATAGGGACATGAAAGTCTGATATGTTTAACGTGAGCACCTGCCATGTTGGCTTAATCTCACGGCCCCCTCGGGCGTGGGATATGAAACAATGCGTCAATCAGCGCCCCTTTGGAACCATGTTCCGCCGGATACCGAATGTAAGTCAATCTGTTCGGTCATGACTTAATCCTCGGTTAAGGATGGAGGCCTATCTAAACCTCTTCCGATCTTTGGGATCACGGCACCCGGTTGTATAACGCAACTCCACGTCGAGCCAGAGGCTCTACCCGCATTCGGGTGTTAAACCACAACCACCACGTAGCTCCCTAGGGGGCCTCACCATAGCCAGGACGGAACAAGTTCCGTGGGCTCCTGGCACCCGTGGTACCAGAAATTATCACAGCCTCCGGTCAGGCGCCGTGCCAACAAGGACACTACCGATTTTGACTCCAGAACAGTCACGGGTCGGTGGCCCTGGATAGTACATAGCTGCTGGGAATAGATTATGAAGTGGCCGAAGCCAAATCATAAGGTGGTACAGTTTTATCCACCATGTTCATGGACATGGCTTTCTCACTGTTCGGAGGCGAGGACTATTCCTTCCTCTTCCGCAAACCGCGGCAATCGCTGCTGGTCAGTGACCAGGCCGCTCGAAGACGGCCAGCTATGTTCCCAACAACCCCTAAGGGCTTGTGACAAGGCGGATTTGGAGCACCATCTCCGTGAATCCTCATCACCCGTGGTACCAGAAAAATCCTCTGGTCAGGTTCGTGCAACTCAACGAAGCACTCCCAGTTTGGCTACCATGAAGCTCGGGGACTGGTAACCCCGGCGGCGGGCGAAAACCCGGCGAACTTTGCACACACCTATTCACTCGATCCTGATTCACGCACCATTCACCCCTAACACATCCCGGCATCTACAAATCAACGCATTCGTCGACGACTGAATACGGCTCTCGCAAACACATTCAATCTACTAATCCTGTCGCTCGTGGAGAGCACTTGACTAAAGTCAAAGTCCCCCCCAGCCTGAACCACACCCAACCCGCCCAGATCACGAAGATCATCATACAACGGACACTCACAGAGAACATGTTTCCAGGTCTCCTGCCGAGAGCCACACCGGCATTCCGGACTGCCCGCCAAGTTCCGCCTATGCAAGAATGCATTCAGCGATCCATGGCCAGTCAACAGGAACCCGGCACTAAGGTTGAAACCAAAGTCCGGTCGATCGACAACAAACGAGACATCTGGAATGAACTCGTAAGTAGCCCGCCCATTCTCACTATTATCCCATCGGGCTTGCCAGTCCGACAGGACACATTCACGCAACATAGACTTCCATTCACTTGGCCCTAAACTCTCCACGTTCCCTCCCGACATTTCACGGAACAGCCATTCATCCTGCAGCAATGGCAGCCCCTTCTTGAGCTTGTAGCTTACGGCTCTACGCCGTATCTCCAAGTCAAGGGGAACTGCTCCAAACAACACTTGCAATGCCTCCGTAGAGACAGTGCGACACACAGGCATACACCCCAACAAAATCAATCTCTGCACACTTAAAATTTTCATTCTGCCCCTAACGTCCAAGACTGCATCGTACCATGATGGTGATCCGCTTGCTGCACAAGCAACAAAAAGACCACCATATATGGTGCGAGCAGCTTTTCTGCTGAGGCCCCATTCACTTCTCAAAACTCGGCGCAATCGTCCAACCGTACCGACCAATCGGTCCTTCAGATTGGCAAGGTGTGGAGCGAAGCGCAACCGTTCTCCAACGGTCACGCCCAGGTACTTCACCTGTTTCGCATACCTTATGCTGGAGTCGTCGAGCCTGACCACGGGAGGCCTGGACAAGCTGCCTTTCAGCAGCATTGTCACAGTCTTATCCCTAGCCAAGCTGACACCCACACTGTCGCCCCACTGGCCAACAATGCGCAAGCACTCTGAAGCGCTTGCCTCAATCATGGAACGCGACTGGCCCTCAACCAAGATGAGCAAGTCGTCCGCATACGCACAACACTGCCACGCTTGCTCGAGCTGCCACAGCAGGGGATCCATCATGAGGTTCCATATAAATGGACCACAGATGGAGCCCTGTGGACAACCACGAGCCACATCCTTCCAAACAACCTCATTCACTCCCACCACACATGCATTTCGTCCCGAGAAATAGCTCTTCCAAAGAGCTACGTCCCGGCACCCACACTCGTTCAACCTCTGAATCACACTAGCCCAACTTAGGTAATCGAAAGCCCCCTTAAAATCCACAAACACACCGAGAACGTATTTGGAGTTGCTGGATCTCACCGAGTCCTTAACGCTCCTCCAAGCGTCCTCCGCACACCTCCCTTCACGGAAGCCAAACTGCCTATCAGACATCTGGCTCCCCACACACTCCTGCAGCCGTTCCACCAGCACTCTCTCCAGAACTTTTGCAAGAACTGGAACAAGACTGATGCCCCGAAAGGAACGCGGATTGCTCCGGTCCCTATCGAGTGACTTTAGGAGCACACTCACCCTTGTGCACTTCCATGCACTCGGAAAGGCCCCCTCACTCACACACTTGGAGTATAATTCGTATAAGTGATCTGGAATGGACTTCCAGACACTTTTACAAATTTCCCCCGTGAACCCATCCAGACCAGGCGCTTTCCCAGAGCGAAGCTTAGTGAAAGCCCACTGAAGCTCGCTCATCAGGAGGGGATCAGCAACACCCACTGCATCAGGCACTGAATGCTGCCGATCCTCCCTAGGAAAGAATTCGGACAAAAGACATTCCACACAATCCTTCCAGGTTATAAGGTCACGACCTTCAACCCGTAAGGCACAAATATCCCTTGACCCCTCCTTACCATTCTCCCGCAGAATCTTGTAAACACGACCCCAGGGATCGTGTTTATTTCGATCTACGAAAGAACGCCACTCGTCATCTTTCACTCTCAAAACCCTATGCTTGTACTCATGAACCCTAGTACTAAGCTGATCCCTAAGCTGGGCCACGCCGTCCGCATTAGTCTTTCTGGCCCTTTGGAATCTCTTCCTCAGAGACCGGAGAGACCGCTTCTCGGCTTGCAGTTCACGCGTCCACCACTTAACACGTTTACGAGTCACCTTACGGTGCCTCGCAAACATGGAATCATTCGCACTCGTAACCCACTCTGTCACACATGCAACCTGCTCATCCACATTCATAGCACAGAAGGTGCTAAACGGGACTTGCGTCGCCGCTTCTCTCACATAATGCCCATGAAGGGCCCAATTCGCTCCACGATAGCACCACCCATTAAGCCCCTCATTCGGTTCCAGGGCCACGGCGCGGGTGACCACAATCTCAATCGGATTATGATCACTCACACCTTGACCCCCCAACACATTCCATTGAAAATCACACACTCTCATTGCTGCCTCATTCGCGAGAGTAACATCAATGTCACTCGCTCCGTTCGGACTGTTGAATGTGTACCACTCGCTAGGCTTGTTAACAACCTGTACATCCTGGGTGATCACCCATTCGGCCAGCGTCTCACCCCGGTCATAGTTCCGATGGCCAGGACCAAGCCTGGACATCTTACTGAACCATAAGGGGGATGACGCGTTCGCATCAAGGCCAAGAATGACAGGATTGCTACTCACCTGGAGTAGTACCGCATTCATGTACTGAAGGTACGGATCTAATGGCTCGGAGAACTTGCAATATACACTTACAACATACAACCTACCAAAAATCCCCTCTAAACCCACACATACACCCCAGTCAGTAGAGTTCACTAAAGTGCACTCTATGCCGGGGTCATTCACAACGACTGCGGCGCGGCCTCTGCTGTCAGGAAATACCCGCATATTTGCGGGCAAACCGCGCACCCCGCCATAGCGGTTGTACGGCTCCTGCAACAGTGCCACGACGTAGCCCCTTTCACACATCATCTGCCCCACATCGCACATAACAGCGTACGAACCCTGGCAATTAATTTGCAAGAGCCGAGACATGTTAGTGTCTTGCATTCACTCTCGCCAAAACTGCGCTATAAACCGGGCAGGCCGCCGAGAGCATGTTATGCCCCGACGGTAGCCCCTTAAAACGACAATTTCGGCAGTCCACCGGATTGGTGCACTTCGCCGCTACATGGCCCCCTTGTCCGCACTGGCGGCACACACTCACCTTAAGCCGGCACTCCTGGACCTTGTGGTCGAAGCCTACGCAGCGATGGCAGGCATACGTCCGGACCTGGGACCGGCAGCGGAAGCTGAACCACTTTATGTAGACACGGCCCGTGTCTAAAGCGGCCAGAGCCTTCTCGCTGACCTCCAGAGTCACGTTCGTCGTGCCTCCATCAGCAGCGGTCCACGGCTTCGATGCAAAGTGCACCGACTTCTTGAAGTCAGCCACGGTCATCTCCTCCTTCAGGTTGTTCGTCCACAACTCCTGCATGAAGTCCTCCGGTGTCAGCGCCGTGTCCACGTCGAAGACCGTCAGGCGAGGCTTGACGGCCTGGTTGCGCTCCACACTAAGTCCCACCTCGGCGAACTTCTTCGATGCTGCGACTTTGGAGGCCTCCGAAGCTGACGGCGTGCGGATGATGGCTCCGCCACGCTTGAGCTCCCGAACCTCGTGCACCCGGACTCCAAGGGCTGGTGCGACCTCCTTGCGCACCTTCTCGGCGATCTGGCTACTGGAGAGCTCCGGGTCCGTTCCCTTCACCACGCAGGACCAAGTCTCCCGCACCTTGGTACGGGGGACCGGAACTGGGGCTACGGGGGTGGCGGCTTGTCCAGCGGCGTTGTGGCTCGGCGTCATCGGCGGCGGCATGGCGAGCCGGGTCTCCAGCTCTCCAACTCGGAGCATGAGGGCCACCACCAACTCGTCGTATCGGCTCATCGTGGCCGACACTGACTGCAAGTTGCCGCTCAGCAACGCACCGCGAACGGCACGCTGGGTTGCGGACAACTCAGCCAAGACGGCTCCTTGTCCAGCAGCAACGGCGGCGCGAGCAGAGGCATGCTCGAGGACAGCAACGGGGGCGACGGTGACGGGCTCGGCGATGATGGCGGCGATGGTGGCGGCAGCGGGGGCGACGGTGTTGGCTCCATGGGCATCCAGCCCAGCTCCATTCAGCCCTCCAGGGCACGAGACGGCCATCTCCGCGACGGCCTTCTTCGGCGAGCTCCGTTGATCCAGGCGCTTCGGCTCCACTTCCGACTCCATGTCGAAAGAAATCGAGCGCTCCCTCGACTTCCTCGCCTGGCGGACGTCAACAGCGACGCTGGCAGCGCTAGCGACGCTTGCAGCACTCGCTATGCTCGAGCGACTGCCCGAGCGGCTGCGGCCTCCACGACCGCGCGGCATTTTCAAAATTCGAATTCAAAAAAACAAATTCGAATTTCGCGCGCACAAAAGTTCGGCAAAATTAGCACCAAAAGTTTGCTAAACGCGGCCACACAA
Organism: Drosophila ananassae; assembly: GCF_017639315.1. Classification (NCBI taxonomy): domain Eukaryota; kingdom Metazoa; phylum Arthropoda; class Insecta; order Diptera; family Drosophilidae; genus Drosophila; species Drosophila ananassae. The sequence continues at coordinate 47,910 of NW_025319116.1, forward strand.
CACTCAGCTGTTCCACTTCTTTTTGCCTATGTGGCAACTCCAACACACAGCTGTTCAATGTATATCTGCCGATATGGCAGCACCAAAAACAGCTGTTAAAAGCTGTTTTTATAGTTTTCACCGCGTTGGCAACACCAAAACACAGCTGTTTTTCAAGCTTTTTACGTTTTTCGCGTAGTTGGCAGCACCAAAGCTTAAAGCTTTATTGTTTACTCCAAAACACGTGGCGAATTTTCACTTCGGAAAAACACTATTTTCCGCGGAAATACGTTAGCTACACTAACCGCACAACTCGCACTTTGTAGCAGCAACGTTCGCACACAAAACGCACTTTAATTTGTCTTAAAAGGCAGCTTATTTCGGCTGATATTAATTTTTTCACCGGAGCGCACAGAAAACACGTCCGTTCGGTTCGGTAGATAGGGACAGGTGTATGTCTCGGATCTCTCCGATCTTGTTTAACGTGGCGTGTTCCACACTGAAGGGATTACAACCACGGCACTCGAATATACCTACGAGTAGGCATATAGTGCATGGGCACGGATGGTACGCCTGCCAACGCCCCGGAATAGAAGCTATAGCAAATACATAGCAACTAGCCCGGTACCAATTTAAGTATCTGCGAGTCGGACAGAATACTTCCCCTTGGTGAGGAGCGAAGTGTATCTATCACCTCTACTGATCTATGGGTCACAGCGCCCGAGTTGTATAACGCAACTCCACGTCGAGTCCGAGGACTCTACCCGCGATTTGGGTATCAACCACAGCCACCACGATACTCCCACAAGGGGGCCTACCTCAAATGGTAGTGCTTGGACACTATCCAACCCGTGGTACCGAAGTTTGTGGGCTCGGTGACCCACCCCTTTAGCTCCGACAAGCTCGGATGGGGAACCTTGCCATATTAGTCGCCTCCTACGACAAGCTATGGGGGGCTGTGGCAGTATTCTACGCCGCTACCACACGGCGAGAAAAATGGGCTACTGCAAGCCCCTCCTCCTCCGAAACACCTCCTCAGCAAACTCCGTGAGTCTTCTGGTCCTGTCGCCGCTCTCCAAAATCCTTCCAAACGTCCAGGTTCCGCCAACGTGCTGCAAACCGAGTCCATCGAGGTCTCGCAAGTCTGCATAAAGGGGGCAAGCACATAAAATGTGTTCCCAGTCCTCGTTAGGATCGCCACATGAGCATGCGGCAGTATCACTAAGGGCTCTTCTATGCAGAAATGCATTGAACGACCCGTGCCCTGTCAACAAGAATCCCGCGCGCATGGAGAACCCGAAATCCGGATTCCGATAGACGAACCCTGCATCTGGGATGAACTTGTGAGTCACCCGACCAGGCGAATCACCATCATCCCATCTGCTCTGCCAGTCCGACAGAAGGCATTCATCTACCCGCGAGACCCGTTGCGTCCAGCTCAGACCTGAAAGGTCCTCGCCATAGAGCCAGTCGTCCCCCTCCAACGGGTATCCACGCTTCAACTTGTACTTGACGGCTATTTTCATAGCAGCCAAGTCAAGAGGCGGGGCTCCAGCAAGCACCTGCAGTGCCAGGGTTGACACTGTACGGCATACCGGGAGGCATCCTAAAAGGATCAGCCTCTGGCAGGCAAGAAGTCGCCTCCTAGCTACAACTTGCCTCGTCGTCACGACATACCACACCGAGGCACCAAATAGTGCACAAGGCACCATGAGTCCAGCATAAATGGTCCGCCTGGCCCGAGGACTGAATCCCCAGTCGACTCGCAGCACACGCGCCAATGCTTGTACGACTCCGGTCATTCGCTGACGCAGCGATGCGATGTGCATGAAGAAGTTCATGCGCTCGCTGACCGTGATGCCAAGGTACCGGCAGCTGCGAACGTATGGGAGATTTGCTCCGGCAGATCTCACCAACGGGGTGCGCGCAAGGGCTCCCTTCAGCAGCATAATCACCGTCTTGCTGGTGGAAATGGTAACACCGATTTCCGTACCCCACGCTTCAACGATGGACATCAGTTGCGCTCCTTTATCCTCCAGCACGGCTCGGGAGTTGCCTTCGACAAGAAGGAGCAGGTCATCCGCATACGCGCTAAAAGCGCAGTATGGCTGGAGGCGCCGCAGCAGGACGTCCATCAGCAGATCCCAAATGAATGGGCCACTAATGGATCCCTGAGGGCAGCCTCTAGTTACTGGAACACTCACGGTTCCAGAACTGCTTCGGATCTCTGCTCTTCTGTCTGAGAAGAAGCTCTGCCACAAGCTCAACTCACGGCATCCCAAGTCGGCGAGCCGGCGCAGTGCAGCACTCCATTCGACATTGTCGAACGCACCCTTGAAGTCGACGAAGATGCCGAGCACGTATCGTGCCGGGCTGGCAGCGACACTGCTCTTGACGTGCCTCCAAGCGTCGTCCACACATCGTCCTTGGCGAAATCCAAACTGCCATCTGCATCCTTCCGGAAGAACTTCTCTCACACGATCAACCATGATGGCCTCAAGCACCTTGCCAAATACTGGCAACAGGCATATCCCACGGTACGACGAGGGTTCGCACCTATCCTTGTCGGGCCCCTTGAGTAGCGCCACTACACGTGGACACTTCCACTCTCGGGGGAAGTAACCCGACTGGATGCAACGGGAATAAAGCGCCGTCAGATACTGAGGTATGGCGCGCCACACTGCTTTGCAGATAGTGCCATTGATGCCGTCCATGCCGGGAGAGCGACGGCTCTTCAACCTGGCGACACAAGCATCAACCTCTACTTCCTCGAGGGCCGGTGGGACCTCCTCCGCTCCGGCAATCGGTGCATCGGACTCCGCAACTGGGAAAAAGTTACGGAGGAGCACTCGCGCACAGTCACCCCAATCGGTGACCAGCTCGCCATCAACGCGGAGGCACCCAATCTCCGTGCACTTTCTGCGTCCTCGGCAGATCTTGTAGACGCGCCCCCAGGGATCGTGTGCGTTTTCTCCCACGAAGCGTCTCCAGCTGTCCTCCTTCGCCCTTAGGATGAGCTTCTTGTAGTCGTCTGAGGCTTGCCTCAGCGCGACCACAATCAGCTCAGCCGCATCGTCGTCTCCTCGACGGCGAGCGTTTTGAAGCCGGCGGCGAAGTCTCCGGACTTCGCGTTTCGCCGTGTTCAGGTTGGCGGTCCACCAACCTGGCTTCCTTCTCCTAGGCGATCTCGGCGTCCTCCTTCCGATTGCAAGGTCACACGCATCGTGGACCATGCAGCGCAGGGTCGAAACTTGCTGATCCAACGGCGACTGTGAGAAGTCTTCCGGAATATCGGCTGCCCGACTCACCATCTCCTGTTCGAACAACTGCCAGCGAGCATTGGAGATGTTCCAGGACGGCACAGGAGCTAGGCTCTCAACTGCGCGCGTAGTCGTTGGAGTAACCACAACAGTGATAATGTTATGGTCACTCAACTCCCACTCGTCCACTCTCCACTCGAATGTGGCCCACATCGATGCTGCGTCGTTGGCGATTGTCACGTCGATATCGCTACGCGCACGGTAGGTATCGAACGTGAACACCGGGCTGGGCTGGTTGAGAGCAACGGCTCCATTCTCCAGCATCCACTCAGACAGCAGCTCACCCCGGTTGTAGTTAGCGTGTCCCTCGGGGTTCCGAGGGAGTTTGCTAAACCACATGGGGGATGCTGCATTCGCGTCGAGTCCCAGGATTGCGGGGGTTCTGCTGGCCTGCAGCAGGACCGCATCCATGTACCTGAGGTACGGCTCTAGCTCGGTGTCGAACTGGCAATATGCGGAGCAAAGGAAGATTGAGCCAAAACTCCCTTTAACACTCACGCATACGCCGTAGTCAGTGGTAAGTGGCTCCATCGGCATGCAGATGACATCCTGGTGATCCACGAGGATGGCTGCCTTTTGTCTCCGGTCGGTGTATATTCGCATTCCTTCAGGCAGCACATCACTCGTCCCGCTACCAACGTATGGCTCCTGCAGCAGTGCAAACAGACATCCGGACTCCCTCAGGCGGACTGCGAGCTCAAGAGTCGCAGCCCGACCTCGACCACAGTTTGCTTGGATGAACCTAAACATTAATGTCTAGAGTTCACCCTCGCTAGCACCGCCGCATACACCGGACAGCTCGGGGACAGCATGCTGTGCCCCGAGGGATGCCCGTAGAATCGGCAATTCCGGCAGTCCACCGGATTGGTGCAACTGCGCGCACTGTGGCCGGACTGTCCGCATTGCCTGCAGACATTGTCCTTCTGCTTGCACTCTGCCACCTTGTGGTTGAAGCCAACACACCTGTGGCACGCGTACGTCCGCACAAGGGCCCTGCATCGGTAGGAGAACCACTTAATGTAGATCCGCCCACCTTCCAGCAGATCTAGCACCTTGGGTTCGCACTCCAACGTGACACTCACCGTAGCTCCGTCGGCAACCGTCCAAGGCTTGGTGTCCAGATGGACAGCCTTGCGGAACTCCGCCTCCGGGATGTGTTCTCGGAGGTTGTTGGCATACAACTCCGCCATAAACTCCTCCGGAGCGATCTGAGTAGCCACATCCTGGACTACCAGTTTGGGCCGTTGCACAGCATTCGGCTTGACCTCGAGGCCAATCTCGCCGAACTTCTTGCTGGCTACGACCCTCTTGATCTCACCTGACGAGGGGGTGCGGATAATGGCACCGCCACGCGCAAGCCCTCTCACCTCGTGCAGGCGAACTCCCAGCGAAGGGGCAATCTCCCGGCGCACCTTTTCGGCAACCTCTTTACCCGAAAGTTTCGGGTCCTTGCTCATCACCACGGCCGACCACGTATCGCGTGGTTTTCGCGGCGCGGGCACGGGAGCTACGGAAGGTGCCGGCAGGCTGGGATATGCGGATGCATACCCAACGGGTGGCCGTGAGACCACAGCTTGCGGCACCGATGGCATCTGAACCGGCGGCGGTGGCAGCGGCATCGCCGCTCGCAGTTTGTTGGATTCCTCCAGTACTGCGTTGCGCACCATGAGCGCCTGGACGATCCCGTCATACCGGCTGATGCATCTCATCAGTGCAGCAGCCTGCTTGGGATTCATTAGCGACTCCACCACCAGGGAAACAAACGTCTCCTTGATGCTGGCCGCTTCCTCCATAACGCCGTCAGCTCCATTCTTGATGACACAGTCAAGACTGCGCATCGAGACGGCAGATCGCTCCGGGACGGCAGCGGGGGCACCAGCGGCGACAGCGGCGGCTGCCTCAGCAGCATCAGCAACAACTCCAGCAGCAACAACAGCGGGGGCAGCAAAGGTAGCGGCGGAGGCATCAGCAGCAGAGGCATCTGGCATCACCGGCGTCTCCAACGAGGAGAGCGCCAACTCCTCCAACACCCCAACTGGCTCCGGTTTGTCCACTCCAGTAGCGGCCAATAACTTGGCTTGCGTTGGCGCCGAGAGGCTCGTCGCCTTGGACTTGCGTCCTCGACGGCGTCCCCGTGCAGCACCAATCGCACTACTTGCGCGACTGCTTGCCCGGCTGCTTGCGGAGAGCTCGCTCTCCGACAACGCGCTCATAGCGCTCATGGCGCTCATGTTGCCCTTTATCTGGGCAAGTGGCGCCGCCTGGTGGAGCTGTGCTGAAAATGGGGCCCAAAAATATGCAACAGAAAATATATGCAAAAATAAGGCAGCCCAAAAGTATGCTCCAAGTGTTTACTGAAGCGCGCGCAAAAGCACGCACCAAAGCTTGCACAAGAAAGCACACTCCCAAAAGCTCGCGTAAGCTCGGCAAAAGCACGGGCGAGAGCACCCTCAAAGCTCTCTCTCAAGCTCTCTCTTGAGTACTCTCACACACACTTCTGCACTAAAGCTCACACCAGAAGACTCACCAAGCTTTATCTGTGGAAAATTTCCACCACGTGCCAACACGTGCAAAAACGAAAACACTGTTTTTCAATTGAAAAACTTAATTTTCCGACGCGAAAATAACACCAATCGATTCGCGCAATTAATACGCGAATTTTGACACTAAATTCAAACGTCTGCGACACCGAATTACCGGAGAAAAATGACTTTAATTACGGAGCACTCCAAAACACGTCCGTCGTTAAGCCATTCATGCGCGTCACTAATTAGATGACGAGGCATTTGGCTACCTTAAGAGAGTCATAGTTACTCCCGCCGTTGACCCGCGCTTACTTGAATTTCTTCACTTTGACATTCAGAGCACTGGGCAGAAATCACATTGTGTCAACACCCGCTAGGGCCATCACAATGCTTTGTTTTAATTAGACAGTCGGATTCCCCAAGTCCGTGCCAGTTCTGAATTGATTGTTAATTGATAATCGTTATAATTAATAAGAACTAATTGGTTTGACCCAACTAGTATTCTTAAAAATTTTAGCAAGAAAGTTCCACAATTGGATACGTAACTAACTATCCGGGGAACAAGTTACAACCATAAATGATCGAAACTCTATTTACCCAGAACGAGCACATAAACCATATTATTGTTTCCCAATCAAGCCCGACTATCTCAATCTTCAGAGCCAATCCTTATCCCGAAGTTACGGATCTAATTTGCCGACTTCCCTTACCTACATTATTCTATCGACTAGAGACTCTTCACCTTGGAGACCAGCTGCGGATATTGGTACGGCCTGTTGAGAAGTTTGCGTATCCCCACCATAAATTTTCAAGGTCCGAGGAGAAAATATCGACACAACAGTATATGTCATGCTCTTCTAGCCCATCTACCATATCTCTCTGCGAAAGACTTCCATGGTAGTACGACTATAAAACAGAAAAGAAAACTCTTCCGATATCTCTCGACGGCTTCTTTATGGTCGTTCCTGTTGCCAGGATGAGCACGAGGCCCATATTTAATAACAAACGGATACTCAACAGGTTACGGAATTGGAACCGTATTCCCTTTCGTTCAAAATTATTCAAGTATATAATTTTTACATATAGTAAATTTTATTTTTACTTGAAAATTTTCGGCTTTCGCCTTGAACTTAGGACCGACTAACTCGTGATCAACCACTGTTCACACGAAACCCTTCTCCACTTCAGTCCTCCAAGGTCTCATTCGATTATTTGCTACTACCACCAAGATCTGTACCAATAGCAGCTCCATGCAGGCTTACGCCAAACACTTCTACGCATACCATTGTACCTTCCTACTCACTAAAGTTTCAAAATTTATATTACAAGTAATATAAATCATCTACTTTAGCGGTAATGTATAGGTATACAACTTAAGCGCCATCCATTTTAAGGGCTAGTTGCTTCGGCAGGTGAGTTGTTACACACTCCTTAGCGGATTTCGACTTCCATGATCACCGTCCTGCTGTTTTAAGCAACCAACGCCTTTCATGGTTTCTGCATGAGTTGTTAATTTGGGCACCGTAACATTACGTTTGGTTCATCCCACAGCGCCAGTTCTGCTTACCAAAAGTGGCCCACTGGGCACAATATATCATAACCTTAAACTTCATATCAAGAAAGTTAAGGTTCTTACCCATTTAAAGTTTGAGAATAGGTTAAGATCGTTTCGACCCTAAGGCCTCTAATCATTCGCTTTACCAGATAAGATTATTTTATATAACATTAAAATGCACCAGCTATCCTGAGGGAAACTTCGGAAGGAACCAGCTACTAGATGGTTCGATTGGTCTTTCGCCCCTATACTCAATTCTGACAATCGATTTGCACGTCAGAACTGTTTCGGTCTTCCATCAGGGTTTCCCCTGACTTCAACCTGATCAAGTATAGTTCACCATCTTTCGGGTCACAGCATATCTGCTCAAGGTACGTTCCAGTTAGAGGCATAAATAATATAAATATTATTATACATAACTATATAGAACGCCCCGGGATTGTTAGCTATAAATTAGCTATAAAATAGTTAAAAAACTAATCCCATTATTAGTCAAGTTAATTACGCTATTAGGTTTATATCCCAATAACTTGCACATATGTTAGACTCCTTGGTCCGTGTTTCAAGACGGGTCCCGAAGGTATCCTGAATCTTTCGCATTGTTAATCATACAAGTGCTTATAATAAACACAAAAATCAATGATAATTATGCCATTATATAATTCCGAAAAATTAACGCACTGTATTCTTATTAGTCTATCAACACTTTATCAAATTAATGACATTTATTCTATGTTAAAATGCAAGCATAATAATTTGAATAAACTATAAGCCATATTTTATGATAAATTTAATATGTTAATAGATTACAATGTCCTTATATGGAAAAAATGCACATTATTTGTATAATATTGTTTAAATATTATAACTTTAATGATGAATTTTCCATAACGGATATTCAGGTTCATCGGGCTTAACCTCTAAGCGTCTGCGACACCGAATTACCGGAGAAAAATGACTTTAATTACGGAGCACTCCAAAACACGTCCGTCGTTAAGCCATTCATGCGCGTCACTAATTAGATGACGAGGCATTTGGCTATTTTTTTTTTTTTTTTTTTTTTTTTTTTTTGTTCGCTGAGGATGGAAATCTTCAAAGATACGTAAGGACGGGATATTTATGTATTTCGATATATTAGTAATAACTTAGTTGGTATTTGTTATCGATCCCAATTATACGCATGCACGATTCATCCCGAGACAAGTCCCGGGACGCCTACGTACTAAAACCACCTCCTTTATTAAGCGAATTTTATGCCGATTTTGATGGTATGCTTCGGCAGCAAGCTTAATCTGGAACCCGTGCATTGGCTAAGTCCAATCGCGAGTGTACCCCGACAGATACATGAACTGCCGCCAGCTCCAGAGACCACCACTGATTACCCGGACACTGATGATATTGCTATCACCAGAGCTGAGGAGGTCTGAAGCGATCAACCGTTTTACTGATTGACCACTCCATATTCCCCTCCAGTTCACAGTGGCGGAATGGAACTCAATGTCAAAGGCACCGAAAGATCTCCGCAAATTCGTCCGTATGTCCGGTGTATCGTACTTCCCGACCTTACGCTGGTGCGCTTGGTCGAGAGAATGTCCGTCAGTCACAATCTGAGTGTCAATCACATAAATGCGATTTTGTCGGATAGCCACCAGGTCAGGTTTATTCAGTCCGGTTTCGCCCTGCAGACTTGGTTCAACATGAACGACGCAGCCTCTTCGCTCAAGTCCCCGCTTGAGAAAATTTACTACGCCGTTGTGCCGAGCTATCCTCCTCCCGTGAGTTCTATAGCATTGCTGCAAGATGTGATTTGTTGTTTCGGGAGCATCACATCCTGCACGGCACCGTCTCTCCAATTCGTGCCTTCCCCTCGTAGTACGAGACCTTGAGGGTAGGGCATTTATCCGCAGTTTGATTCCATCAGTATATTCCTTTCCTGTTAGCAAACGCGTGGGCTGACTAACCCACCCGTGTTGCGGAGCAAAACGCTCTGCTTCACGGAGCCCGCAACCATCAACAGACATGTGCAATCTATTTGCCAAGTACGAATCTACCTGCGAACGGGTTAACAGTTCTTCACTTCCAGCCTGAAGCCTATCCCGGGCCCTCCGCATTTCTTCCTCCACGAAAGAGCTGGCTACCTCGGATCGCTCGAGGTGAGGCCATTTTATGTTGCTCAATCGCTTTAGTCGAAGCATTGGTGCTGTCCATCTTAGAGATGGTAACCCGAGACCCCCACTCTTGTGGGGGGCATGGAAAAAAGAAACTGGTACGTCCACCGGAAGCCCCAACCACTTCCGTGCGGTATATCGAACTAATTTGTCAAATTTCTTCAGAACGCCTATCGTCACACTCCCAAGGGTCAGCTTGTGATAGAGTTGTGGGATAAGGACGGTCCGAAGGGCAAATAACTTCTGTTGTGGTTTCAGGGGGGCCCGAGTCAATCTCAACAGCTTTGGACCGAGGTCCTCTGCTGGATCGTACCGGGCCCGCCCCTCCGCAGTGAATTTAATCCCTAAGTACTTCCACTCGTCAGTACGCTTCAATGAAGGACACTCGCGCCCGCCAATCAAGAAGCTTCGCCGTTCGACGACGGTACACTTTTGTTTGGCTTGCCCCTTAATACTGACCGTGAAACATTTATCAGTATTAAGGGTGAGACCCACCGAGGAAAGGAAACAAACGGTGGTGTCCAACAATTTCTGAAGCCCCATCGGAGTTTCCGCAAAAAGGACTATATCATCTGCGAATGCTGCTGCGTTTGTCATGGCATTTCCGACTTTGGCACCAATCTCACTGGGTAAGGACCTAAGCAACCGGTCAATGACCAAGTTGAATAGTATGGGAGACAGAGGGTCACCCTGCTTCACTCCTCGGGCAGGAATGAACGAGAGTAAGAGCCTTAAGAGAGTCATAGTTACTCCCGCCGTTGACCCGCGCTTACTTGAATTTCTTCACTTTGACATTCAGAGCACTGGGCAGAAATCACATTGTGTCAACACCCGCTAGGGCCATCACAATGCTTTGTTTTAATTAGACAGTCGGATTCCCCAAGTCCGTGCCAGTTCTGAATTGATTGTTAATTGATAATCGTTATAATTAATAAGAACTAATTGGTTTGACCCAACTAGTATTCTTAAAAATTTTAGCAAGAAAGTTCCACAATTGGATACGTAACTAACTATCCGGGGAACAAGTTACAACCATAAATGATCGAAACTCTATTTACCCAGAACGAGCACATAAACCATATTATTGTTTCCCAATCAAGCCCGACTATCTCAATCTTCAGAGCCAATCCTTATCCCGAAGTTACGGATCTAATTTGCCGACTTCCCTTACCTACATTATTCTATCGACTAGAGACTCTTCACCTTGGAGACCAGCTGCGGATATTGGTACGGCCTGTTGAGAAGTTTGCGTATCCCCACCATAAATTTTCAAGGTCCGAGGAGAAAATATCGACACAACAGTATATGTCATGCTCTTCTAGCCCATCTACCATATCTCTCTGCGAAAGACTTCCATGGTAGTACGACTATAAAACAGAAAAGAAAACTCTTCCGATATCTCTCGACGGCTTCTTTATGGTCGTTCCTGTTGCCAGGATGAGCACGAGGCCCATATTTAATAACAAACGGATACTCAACAGGTTACGGAATTGGAACCGTATTCCCTTTCGTTCAAAATTATTCAAGTATATAATTTTTACATATAGTAAATTTTATTTTTACTTGAAAATTTTCGGCTTTCGCCTTGAACTTAGGACCGACTAACTCGTGATCAACCACTGTTCACACGAAACCCTTCTCCACTTCAGTCCTCCAAGGTCTCATTCGATTATTTGCTACTACCACCAAGATCTGTACCAATAGCAGCTCCATGCAGGCTTACGCCAAACACTTCTACGCATACCATTGTACCTTCCTACTCACTAAAGTTTCAAAATTTATATTACAAGTAATATAAATCATCTACTTTAGCGGTAATGTATAGGTATACAACTTAAGCGCCATCCATTTTAAGGGCTAGTTGCTTCGGCAGGTGAGTTGTTACACACTCCTTAGCGGATTTCGACTTCCATGATCACCGTCCTGCTGTTTTAAGCAACCAACGCCTTTCATGGTTTCTGCATGAGTTGTTAATTTGGGCACCGTAACATTACGTTTGGTTCATCCCACAGCGCCAGTTCTGCTTACCAAAAGTGGCCCACTGGGCACAATATATCATAACCTTAAACTTCATATCAAGAAAGTTAAGGTTCTTACCCATTTAAAGTTTGAGAATAGGTTAAGATCGTTTCGACCCTAAGGCCTCTAATCATTCGCTTTACCAGATAAGATTATTTTATATAACATTAAAATGCACCAGCTATCCTGAGGGAAACTTCGGAAGGAACCAGCTACTAGATGGTTCGATTGGTCTTTCGCCCCTATACTCAATTCTGACAATCGATTTGCACGTCAGAACTGTTTCGGTCTTCCATCAGGGTTTCCCCTGACTTCAACCTGATCAAGTATAGTTCACCATCTTTCGGGTCACAGCATATCTGCTCAAGGTACGTTCCAGTTAGAGGCATAAATAATATAAATATTATTATACATAACTATATAGAACGCCCCGGGATTGTGTTAATTAGCTATAAAATAGTTAAAAAACTAATCCCATTATTAGTCAAGTTAATTACGCTATTAGGTTTATATCCCAATAACTTG
>NW_025319116.1:65000-85000 GCF_017639315.1 Drosophila ananassae
TTATATATCTTCTCCCCCTCACTTAAAAGCATTCATTTTGGTATTTTAAATATATCCATATAATATAAATTTTAATATTAATATTATATAGGCAGGCCGACACCACCTACCATATATATCTTTTTGACTACGCTTTCGTAAAGTGTGGTATTTATATATCTTCTCCCTCTCACCTAAAAATACTCATCAGAATACTTTTATCATTTATATGACTTATATATACTAAAACATTCATTTCAATATATATTCATTTCCATATGAAAATATTTTAATATTTTCAATTTAATATTTTATATAATATATTTAATATATTATATAGGTAGGCCGACACCACCTACCATATATACCTTTTAGACACAGCTTACTTAAAAGCTCCAGAGTTTAACGATAATATTTGGAAACTTGTCATATTAATGAAATATTAATATAACACTTACGTTTCAACTATATTATCTTAATAATATAATTTATACAAATATAATATATAATTGTATATTATATAGGTAGGCCGACACCACCTACCATATATACCTTTTTTAGTCGCGATCGAGCTTCTGAAGCGAACAGACGTGCCTCCGTGTGTGCTCCGTGTGAGAACCGTATAAAACCGCAAAAACCTTACCGACAGAGACGGAATTTAGTGCCCCCCGCGTGGGAGCCTAAATACAATATAGTGCAAACAAAATAGTGACAGTGACACTCGTAGTTTTGTGAAAAATCGCAATTTTCTGTGCGCAAAAATAACCACGTGCGTGGAAAATTACCAAGCTTATTGAAGCTTTCAAGCTTAAAGCTTAAAGTTTAAAGCTTTCAAGCTTTTAAGCTTTAAGCTTTAGTAAAGACACGAACCGCTGCAAGCTTAGCGGAGTTCCGAACCTCCCAAAGCTTAGAACTTTAAAGAACTTTATAAGCTCTCCAAACTTTGGAAAGCTTGGCGCGAATTTGGGCCCTTTTAAAACCCAAATTCGCGGCAACTCATCATAATCATGAACTGGCAAGCGGCCCCCCGTTCTCCAAAAGCGAAGCCGCCTAGGAAAAAGGCAAACTCCACAGAGCCAATTAGCAATGTGTCCAGCGACTCCGAGCCAGGAGAAATAAAGCGTAAACCAGCCAAGAAAGTGGACGATGATAAACCCAGCACCAGCGAGGCAGCCAGAGCTGCACTAATGGCCAGGTTGAAGAGCAATTCATTTGCCCTTCTATCCGAAGATGATGACGACAACGACACTGACCTTGATGACGACATGGATATACTGCCAAGGAATACCAAGAAGGACGAGGCTCCCCAGAAAATCCCAAAGGAGATCAAGCCACCACCGATCTACATCCCAGATGTCACAAACATCGCGGCCCTAATTTCCTCCATCGAGGGCATTGTGGGAAAAAAGAAGGATTTTTCCTACAAAGCCGCTAGGGACAACCAGGTGAGGGTGATGATGCCAGACAAAGAGTCGTACTCTGCCCTAAAGTCCCACCTCGACAGTGCCGAGAAAAGGTACTATACCTTCCAGCACAAGGAAGACAGAGCGTATAAAGTCGTGGTAAAAGGTCTGCATCATACCACAGACCTGGTTGACATTAAGGAGGACTTCCGGCGACAAGGACATGTGGTCCGAGATGTGCGCAATGCTGTAGGGCACATATCTAAGACACCGCTATCGATCTTCTTCGTTAACCTGGAGCCATCCAGCAACAACAAGGAGGTATTTAGTGTTAAGAGAGTGTGTCACTCTGTGGTCACGGTCGAACCTCCTCGCAAATTCCACGACGTGCCGCAGTGCTACAGGTGCCAAGGTTTTGGGCACAGTCAGCGATACTGCAAGCTGCAGCATCGCTGTGTCAAATGTGGTGATCACCACAGCACGAGTGAGTGTAGGAAGACAAGGGAAGAGGCAGCTAAATGCGTGCACTGTCATGGGGCCCATCCGGCGTCGTACAAAGGATGCCCGGCTTATAAGAAAGCCAAGGCCAGCATGGCTCCTAAGGGATCGCCCCCAGCTCAACCACGCCGCTTAGCGTACCCACCTGCACAGAAATACCCAATCGTAGATACCAAGTCCAGAAGCTACGCTGACATAGCCAAAGGAGGAGCCTGGCCTTCACAGACACCAACGACAGCACAGGAGATGCCACAGGCAGACCAGTTGGCGGCATTTATGACGAGGGTGGAAAACCTTCTCGAGAGAGTAATGGACAAAATGTTCGAGCGTATGACGGCTATGATGAGCTCCATCCTCTCTCAGGTATGCAGCAAATAGGCCTGCACGTAGCCTTCTGGAACGCAAACGGACTTGTCCAAAACAGGCTTGAGGTGGAGCATTTTATCCACACTCAATGCATTGACATACTACTCATAACAGAAACCCACTTCACCCAAAAGTCATACCTGCAATTGCACGGCTATGACGTCATAAATGCAGACCATCCTAGCGGTAGAGGACACGGAGGAGCGGCGATCATAGTCAAGGCCAGCATTGACTACAGCGAGATAGCAACACTGAAGGAAGACTGGGTCCAGTGCGCCAGAATTGCTGTCTCCACTCCATTGGGTAAGCTCACTATTGCGGCTGCGTATATACCTCCAAAACAGAGCGTCTCGGAAGGTCAGTTCGACCTCCTGCTGAGTGATATGGGCGACAAATTCATCCTCGCAGGAGACCTCAACGCCAAGCATCCTTGGTGGGGCTCGAGAGTGAGTAACCCTAAAGGTTCTGCACTGTTCAAATGCATCCAGCGCAGAGCCTATAACTGCCATTCAACTGGAGAGCCCACGTACTGGCCCACAGACCCCCAAAAGCTGCCGGACCTTCTAGACTTTGCAATCTCCCATGGAATCCATCCGGACTCCATTACCTGCTCGGCAAATGGAGATCTCTTCTCTGATCACAGTGCGGTGGAACTCCACATTAACACCCCTGTGGAGAAGAAAGTCACCCGACTCAGGATGATAAGACCTCGCACAAACATCGAGAGCTACTCCGAGTGGATGGAGAACGCCCTAGAGAACACACAGCCAGACCTTAGAACGGGTGCTGGCATCGACCAGGCTGTTGTGAATCTCACTCAGGAGATGCACAACGCTGCCTTTATCGCAACTCCGAGGGCTCCATGCAACAACAGGAAGCTGCAGAGGCACCTACACCTGTGGTCTCCTGAAGTGGCTGCACTACTCATTGAGAAGAGACGACGGAGAAGGATTTGGTTCAGAACCAGGTACCCGAGCGATAAAACAGCCTTCAATCGCGCAACCAAAAAACTAAAGAGGCTGCTGCAGAGGTTGCGGACTTGCGCATTTGAAGAATACCTGCGACAGGTCGAACCTGGGGACCCTCAACACAATTTGTGGCAACTGACTCGGCATATAAAGCGTCCCAAGCAAAGAGTGGCCCAGATTAGAAAATCCGACGGTGGATGGTGTCGTTCAGATCAGGAAAGGGCCGATGCATTTGCTGAACACCTAGAGGCAGCCTTCAAACCCTTCAGCATGTGCACGGAAGAGGACAGAGCAGAAACGGACTTCGTACTGGCCCTACCACACACCGACCTTAGGCAGCTGGAGCCTGTCTCGGAGGAAGAGATCAAGGAGGAAGTGATAGGTCTCAACACCAAAAAATCTCCGGGTGCAGACGGGATAGAGGCACTCGCTGTCAAGCTTCTCCCACCTTCAGGCATAAGGAGACTCACTAGGATATACAATGCGTGCCTTGAGAATGGACACTTCCCCACTTGCTGGAAACAGGCGGAGGTCATCCTGATCCCCAAACCTGGAAAGCCTGAAACTAATCCCGCCTCATACAGGCCGATTAGTTTACTGTCTGTAATCTCCAAAATACTCGAGAGAGTATTTTTGCGTAGATTGCAGACAGTACTGGACGAGGCTGGTTTGATCCCAGATCACCAGTTTGGTTTCAGGCGCTCCCACTCCACCCCCGAGCAATGCCATAGGATCGTGGCAAAAATCCTGGACAGCTTGGAAGAAAAACATTACTGTTGTGCTGTCTTCCTCGATGTCAAGCAGGCGTTTGATAGAGTCTGGCACCCTGGACTGAGAGAGAAACTCAAAAGGAACCTGCCACAAAAGTACTATGAGTTCCTCAACTCGTACCTGACAGATAGGAAGTTCAGGGTCAGAAGCGGAGATGCAAGATCTGAGTACAGGCCCATAGAAGCTGGAGTTCCGCAAGGCAGTGTACTTGGCCCCATACTGTACACCCTCTACACAGCCGACATGCCTGTCACTGAAGAGGAGGGCCTTCTAGCCGCGACATATGCAGACGACACGGCTTTTCTGGCCTCTGCAACCTCGCCGGAGGAGGCTTCTGCATGTCTCCAACGACAGCTGGACATACTCGACCCGTGGCTTCGAAGGTGGAATATTGTCGTTAACCACGAGAAATCAGCCCAAACGACGTTCACACTTAGAAGAGGCGACTGTCCTGGAGTCAGTCTTGGAGGCACTCCAATTCCAGCAAGCCCTACACCTAAATATCTGGGTATGACCCTGGACAGAAGGCTCACTTGGAGAACCCACTTGATGCGCAAACGAAAGCAACTCCAGGACAAGCTACGTCAGCTTTATTGGCTGATTGGAAGGAGGTCCAGGCTGAAGCTAGGGGTTAAGCTCCTCATATACAAGACCATAGTCAAGCCAGTCTGGACCTATGGCATTCAGTTGTGGGGGACGGCGTGTCCAAGCAACCGAAGGGTCATCCAGCTCGCCCAAAACAGGGCCCTAAGAACTCTAACTGGAGCTCATCCGTTCCACGACAACGCGACAATCCACGCCCAACTGGGAGTCCCATCTGTGAGCGCAGAAGTTCAGCGATTCGCCAAAAGGTACGTGGAAAGGCTTGACCGACATCCTAACCCAGAGGCCATCAATCTCCTGGACAACAGCTACACCACAAGGAGGCTGAAACGGACCCACCCACTGGACCTTTGCCACTCAGGCGAACAGGACTAAGCGGCAGCTGATGAGCTATTAAAGCCCACTAAAGGACCCGACATCCGAATCCTCTATCACATCTAGATAAGGCTCAGATAATTAAGTTAAATTTCCTAGGATTATTACTGCTTACACTTTAGAATTAATTTCGTAGGCTTGCTATTACATGTAAAATTCTATTTCCAACGTCAAGGTTAAGACAAGAAAATTTAATTTCATGGCAAACAAATAACTTGAATTCTCAACTTTTTATCGCTAAGGTTAACTGTTAAAATTAGCTTCCCAGGATAAGCAAACATTGTACTACTCAATATTCCACTAAGTTAAGGTACCATTATAAAATTTAATTATTGTCCATAACTGCGGACAGATCTTAAATATAACTAATGATTGATAATAAAAAAAAAAAAAAAAAAAAAAATATATACCTTTTTGACACAGCTTACGTAAAACCGGTCATTTATCTATACATTTTCTCCCTCCGTCAAATTTCTCATATACTTCATATATTTTCATATATGTCGTATATATATGAATATTTTCATATCCATATAAAAATATTTTTATATTTAATATTTGATGAATATTATTTCTATATTCATATAATTTCTTTATTTTCATATAAATAGCGGACTTATATCAATATTAGCTCATATCGATATAATAATGTTTAATATATTTAATATAATATATTTCATATATTATATAGGTAGGCTGACACCACCTACCATATATACCTTTTTGACTACGCTTTCGTAAATTGTGGTATTTTTTTGTACTACGGATAGATATCCATATTTTAATATTTTCATATCCATATAAAAATATTTTAATATTTAGTATTTGATGAATATTATTTCTATATTCATATAATTTCTTTATTTTCATATAAATAGCGGACTTATATCAATATTAGCTCATATCGATATAATAATGTTTAATATATTTAATATAATATATTTCATATATTATATAGGTAGGCTGACACCACCTACCATATATACCTTTTTGACTACGCTTTCGTAAATTGTGGTATTTTTTGTACTACGGATAGATATCCATATTTTAATATTTTCATATCCATATAAAAATATTTTAATATTTAGTATTTGATGAATATTATTTCTATATTCATATAATTTCTTTATTTTCATATAAATAGCGGACTTATATCAATATTAGCTCATATCGATATAATAATGTTTAATATATTTAATATAATATATTTCATATATTATATAGGTAGGCTGACACCACCTACCATATATACCTTTTTTGTCGCGATCGAGCTTCTGAAGCGAACAGACGTGCCTCCGTGTGTGCTCCGTGTGAGAACCGTATAAAACCGCAAAAACCTTACCGACAGAGACGGAATTTAGTGTCCCCCGCGTGGGAGCCTAAATGCAATAAAGTGCAAACAAAATAGTGACAGTGACACTCATAGTTTTGTGAAAAATCGCAATTTTCTGTGCGCAAAAATAACCACGTGCGTGGAAAATTACCAAGCTTATTGAAGCTTTCAAGCTTAAAGCTTAAAGTTTAAAGCTTTCAAGCTTTAAGCTTTAGTAAAGACACGAACCGCTGTAAGCTTAGCGGAGTTCCGAACCTCCCAAAGCTTAGAACTTTAAAGAACTTTATAAGCTCTCCAAACTTTGGAAAGCTTGGCGCGAATTTGGGCCCTTTTAAAACCCAAATTCGCGGCAAACCACCATGGAATGGCAAGCGCCGCCCCACTCGCCCAAGGCTAAGCCACCCAGGAAAAAGCCTAACTCCAGCGAAGTCTTCGGAAGCGATTCCAGCGAATCCGAACCCGGAGAAGTAAAGCGCAAGTCGGCCAAGAAACCCAGCGAAGAAAAACCCAGCACCAGCGCGGCAGCTAGAGCCGCGCTTTTGACCAAGCTTAGACTCCAAGGTAATTCCTTTGCCCTTCTCTCGGACGACGATGAGCTTTCGGACTCCGAAGCTGAAAGCGAAAATCCTTCTACGGCTTTAAAGACCGATGCTCCCAAGAAGACCCCCAAGGAAATAAAGCCGCCCCCGATTTTTATACCAGACGTGACCAACATTAAAGCCCTTTCTAAAGACATCTCCAGCGCCCTTGGCGACAAAGTTGACGTCACTTTCAAGACCAGCTTGAACAACACCACAAGGGTTATGACTCCGAATAAGGAGTCATATACCAAATTGAAGCAATTTCTAAACGAAAGCAACAAGCGTTATCATACCTTTCAGCCCAGAGACGAACGCGCCTACCGAGTTGTTGTAAAAGGCCTTCACTTTTCCACTGACCCGGATGACATTAAGGAGTGCTTCAGCTTCCATGGGCACAACGTCAGGGACTTATACAATCCCACTCAAAGAGGAACGAAGAAACCGCTGAACCTCTTCTTCGTCAACCTCGAGCCCGCTAAAAATAACAAAGAAGCATTCCAGATTAAACGGCTATGCAGCACTGTTGTCACGGTTGAGCCGCCAATAAAATTTAATGACGTTCCTCAATGCTATCGTTGCCAGGCGTTCGGCCACACCCAGCGTTACTGCCAAATGGAGCACCGATGCGTCAAGTGCGGAGATCGCCACCCCACCGCTGAATGCACCAAGGCCTCCAGCGAACCAGCCCTTTGCCTCCACTGCAATGGGCCGCATACAGCCTCTTACAAAGGCTGTCCTTTCTACAAAAAGGCCAAAGGCGCGTTCGCCCCAAAGCCGGCAGTACCACGAGGCCAGCAGCCTCATTTCAGCAAAGTCAATCCCAACTTGAGCTACGCCAGCGCTGCCAAAAGTGGAGTACCACAGTTTGACGATCCCGATCCTAGTCCAACAGGCAATCCGATGGATGCCTTAATGGCCAGGATGGAGTCAATGTTTGAGCGAATGATGGAGAAGGTCATGAGCCAAATGACCAAAATGATGGCCACCATCTGCAGCTCCCTATGCAAGCGGGACTAGATATTACAGTTTGGAACGCTAACGGTCTGGTTAGTTCCAGGCCAGAAGTCGAACTTTACTGTAAGACAAATCAAGCCGACGTTCTCCTAATTTCGGAAACGCACTTCACCACCCGATCATATCTAAAAATCCGAGGATATGACATCATTGCCGCCAACCACCCCAACGGTAGAGGTCGTGGAGGCGCGGCTATTCTTATCCGAAGCAGCATCAAATATGAGGCCCTTCCTGCCATCAGAGAAGAGTGGGTTCAATGCGCCCAAATCCAAGTCACCACCACCAACGGAGATATCACTATTGCTGCTGCCTACTGTCCACCCAAACACAGCGTTAGCGACGAGGACTTTGGCCTGCTCCTCGATTGTCTTGGTCCCAAATTCATCATTGGCGGGGACTTCAATGCCAAACACCCCTGGTGGGGCTCTAGGATCAGGAACCCGAAAGGCACTGCACTGTACAGGCAAGTACAATCCAGAAATCTTAGCTGTCACGGGACAGGGGCACCGACGTACTGGCCTACGGATCCTCATAAGATCCCAGATGTGCTGGATTTCGTCATCTCAGGAGGACTGGATTCTGCTGGAATCCAAACCAGAGAAGTGGTCGATCTCATTTCGGACCACAGCGCCTTCGCCGTATCCCTCTACAGCCCCGCTCTGCTCAGGTCAGCCCGTAAAAGGCTAATCTTTAAATCTACGGATATTGGCAAGTACCAATCTCACCTAATCACCTTTACCGACCCCAGCCTGCCTCTTGACTCTCCTCATGACATCGAAACTGCCGTGGAAACAATGACGTCTCAAATCCAACAAGCAGCCTCAGTAGCTGCACCAAGACCCTCCAACCGCCCAAGAGCCACCGACAGAGATATTCACTTCTGGAGCCCGGAAGTCGAAGAGCTCAAGCTCGTAAAGCGGCGACTCCGGAGAGTATGGATGCTCTCAAGGAACCCCTTAGACAAAACTGCCCTTAACAGAGCGTGCAAACTTCTGTCGGAGACTCTGGCGAGGCTAAGGAAGGAGGCTTTTGACGGGTTTGTTGAGCAACTTGAGCCAGGCGACCCCCAGCACAACCTATGGCGGGACACGAAAAGCATCAGACGGCCCCTGAAAAGGATCCCTCCCGTGAAAAGAGCTGACGGCATCTGGTGCAGATCCGAGACTGACAGGGCCAACGCCTTCGCCGAACACCTAGAAGAGGTCTTTACGCCCCACAGTCGTTGCTCAACGGAGGACGCAGCTGAAACTGCCCGGCTACTAGCCGAGCCTCTCCGGGATGCCGACCCGATTCGTCCAGTCACAACTGAGGAAACAGCAGAGCTCATCTCCATCATGAGCAACACCAAGGCCCCGGGCGATGATGGTATCAATGCGATTGCATTAAAGCTACTGCCACCTCCTAGCATCCTACTCATCACCAGGATTTACAACAGATGCATGGAGATAGGGTACTTTCCGTCTTCATGGAAACGTGCCCAAGTAGCCATGATACCTAAGCCTGGTAAACCTGAAGCCAATCTCGCCTCATACCGTCCAATAAGCCTACTTCCAATGCTCTCCAAAATACTCGAAAGAGTATTTTTGAGCAGAGCATTGCCTGTACTGGACGAGGCTGGACTGATCCCTGATCACCAGTTTGGCTTCAGGAGGCGACATGGAACTCCTGAGCAGTGCCATAGGGTCGTGCAGTACATTCTGGACGCTTTTGAAACCAGAAAGTACTGCATGGCCGTCATGCTGGACGTTAAGCAAGCATTCGACCGGGTCTGGCATCCCGGACTCCTCTACAAGCTCAAGACAGCATTGCCTCGACCATACTTCTTATTTCTGAAGGCTTTTCTGGAAGACCGTAGGTTTGCGGTAAGATGCGGCGAGGCCATCTCTGAGCTCAGAGTGGTTCACGCTGGAGTCCCTCAAGGCAGCGTTCTTGGCCCACTGCTCTACAACCTCTACACGGCTGACCTCCCCGTTCTACAGAACAGGGACCTGATGGCTGCAACCTACGCTGACGACACCGCATTTCTGACCGTTTCGGACAGCGCCATAGAGGCTGCCGCCGTCATGCAACAACAGCTAGACCTGCTCAACGGATGGCAAAAGCGGTGGAACATTGAAGTCAGCAATGAGAAGTCCACCTCCACCACATTCTCTCTCCGCCCAGGCAACTGCCCCACAGTCCACCTAAACGGTTCCCCAATCCCACAAGTGGACACTCCCAACTACCTGGGGTTCACTCTCGATCGGAGACTCACGTGGAGGCCGCATATTGAGAAAAAACGTAAACAGGCCTACGAGAGACTTCGCTCCTTTTACTGGATTATGGGCAGAAGATCGAAGCTCCGAACGTCTTCGAAGCTTCTTGTCTATAAAGCCATTATACGTCCAATCTGGACATATGGCATCCAGCTCTGGGGCACTGCTAAGTCATCGAATGTGCGAATGATCCAAACACTGGAAAACAGAGCGTTGAGAATTGCCACTGGGGCCCACCCCTTCCACGACAACATCACCATCCACGAGGTCTTGAAGTTCCCATGGGTGAGGGACGAGATTAAGAAAAGCTGCGTGCGCTACAGACAGCGGCTCCATGATCACCCAAACCGGACTGCCGTCGCCTTGCTGAACAACAGAGAGCAGCCCAGAAGATTGAAAAGGACGCACCCATTGGACCTCGCATCAACATCTTAATAGAGATAAATTTTCAATAAATATAAATTAAATATACTAATCTAGAATGTAACCCTAAATTTAGTAAATATAAATTAAACATAATAAACTAGAATGTATCCCTAAATTTAGTAAACACCGTTAACATACTCTAATGTACTATAATACTACTTATACATGTATTTGTAATTATTAGTGAAGTTGATGTAACAAAATTTAATGGTTGTCCGCAAAGGACAGTTTTAAATAAAAAATGTACCCTGATAATAAAAAAAAAAAAATATATACCTTTTTGACTACGCTTTCGTAAATTGTGGTATTTTTTGTACTACGGATAGATATCCATATTTTAATATTTTCATATCCATATAAAAATATTTTAATATTTAGTATTTGATGAATATTATTTCTATATTCATATAATTTCTTTATTTTCATATAAATAGCGGACTTATATCAATATTAGCTCATATCGATATAATAATGTTTAATATATTTAATATAATATATTTCATATATTATATAGGTAGGCTGACACCACCTACCATATATACCTTTTTGACTACGCTTTCGTAAAATGTGGTATTTTTTATACTACGTATTTTCATATCCATATAAAAATATTTTAATATTTTCATATCCATATAAAAATATTTTAATATTTTCATATCCATATAAAAATATTTTAATATTCGTTATTTGGAAAAGTTTTATTTTGATTTTTATTTTTAAAAAAAGTTTAAATAGGGACAGTAGGAATCTCATGAATTGAATCATGCGCGTCACTAATATGATGACGAGTCAAAGGGCTATCAGGCAAAAGTTATTACAACTCCCGCCGTCCGTATATTACGGACTTATACTTTGATGAAAAAAATTTTTTTTTTTCATTTTATATATATGTTGATTTAATATTATATTAATATTATCAATACAGCAGAGACATTATTATTATCGTGTTAACATTTTGTATATTCAAATCCATTCATAAATTTTTGTACTTGGAAAAATTTTTAATATTTTTAAAAAAGTTTAGATAGGGACATTAGGAATCTCATGAATTGAATCATGCGCGTCACTAATATGATGACGAGTCAAAGGGCTACCTGGCAAAAGTTATTACAACTCCCGCCGTCCGTATATTACGGACTTATACTTTGATGAAAAAAAATTTTTTTTTTCATTTTATATATATGTTGATTTAATATTATATTAATATTATCAATACAGCAGAGACATTAATATTATCGTGTTAACATTTTGTATATTCAAATCCATTCATAAATTTTTGTACTTGGAAAAATTTTTAATATTTTTAAAAAAGTTTAGATAGGGACAGTAGGAATCTCATGAATTGAATCATGCGCGTCACTAATATGATGACGAGTCAAAGGGCTACCAGGCAAAAGTTATTACAACTCCCGCCGTCCGTATATTACGGACTTATACTTTGATGAAAAAAATTTTTTTTTTCATTTTATATATATGATATTTTTATATCATATTCATCTTGTCAACATTTTATATTTGCGCGTCACTAATAAGATGACGATGCATTTGGCTACCTGTAGCGCTCGAACGCTGTGCAATACACACTGCGTTATATATATATATATAAATAAATATATTTAAAAAAAAATATATATAATTAATATATATATACAACACTTTGTGTATATATTTTCGAATCATCAAGCAAAGGATAAGCTTCAGTGGATCGCAGTATGGCAGCTGCTCAACCACTTACAACACCTTGCCCGTTACAAAAGTCGTTTACAATTGATTCTAGGCTTTGTCATTGTATTAAATAATGTTTTCATATGTAACTAGCATGGCACCAGGTGATCAAAGATCCTCCCAATTTACTATGTTACAAATTACATTGGCATCACATCCATTGTCGTTTAAAATATAAATAATAAACTTTAAATGGTTTAGAAGCCATACAATGCAAATTGCCCCTTATTTATCATTGCAGTCCAGCACGGATACGACCTTAGAGGCGTTCAGGCATAATCCAACGGACGTAGCGTCATACCACTGTTCGCTCGAACAAGTATTGTGCCATTGGTCCGTACCTGCGGTTCCTCTCGTACTACGCAGGAATGCTGTCGCAACAACGTTTTGTCATTAGTAGGGTAAAACTAACCTGTCTCACGACGGTCTAAACCCAGCTCACGTTCCCTTGCATGGGTGAACAATCCAACGCTTGGTGAATTTTGCTTCACAATGATAGGAAGAGCCGACATCGAAGGATCAAAAAGCGACGTCGCTATGAACGCTTGGCCGCCACAAGCCAGTTATCCCTATGGTAACTTTTCTGACACCTCTTGTTGAAAACTCTTTAAACCAAAAGGATCGATAGGCCGAGCTTTTGCTGTCCCTGTGTGTACTGAACACCGAGATCAAGTCAGCATTTGCCCTTTTGCTCTATGTGTGGTTTCTGTCCGCACTGAGCTGGCCTTGGGACACCTCCGTTATTATTTGAGAGATGTACCGCCCCAGTCAAACTCCCTACCTGGCAATGTCCTTGAATTGGATCATACCTGAGTAATTGGAGTTATACCAAATTTTCAAATCAATAATACAGTAAATGCATCTCTCATTAAAGAATTTGTTTGCGATTATATAACAAACTCGTGATACTTTGATCAAGAAGCTTGCATCAAAACCCAATACCATAAGATATAATAAATATATCCGTATAATGGCTAGGAAATGATACACGTTCCATTTAATCAAGTAAGTAAGGAAACAATAAGAGTAGTGGTATTTCATTGGCGATACCAAACCGAAGTCTAATATCTCCCACTTATTCTACACCTCTTATGTCTCCTTACACTGCCAGATTAGAGTCAAGCTCAAAAGGGTCTTCTTTCCCCGCTAATTATTCCAAGCCCGTTCCCTTGGCTGTGGTTTCGCTAGATAGTAGATAGGGACAGGTGTATGTCTCGGATCTCTCCGATCTTGTTTAACGTGGCGTGTTCCACACTGAAGGGATTACAACCACGGCACTCGAATATACCTACGAGTAGGCATATAGTGCATGGGCACGGATGGTACGCCTGCCAACGCCCCGGAATAGAAGCTATAGCAAATACATAGCAACTAGCCCGGTACCAATTTAAGTATCTGCGAGTCGGACAGAATACTTCCCCTTGGTGAGGAGCGAAGTGTATCTATCACCTCTACTGATCTATGGGTCACAGCGCCCGAGTTGTATAACGCAACTCCACGTCGAGTCCGAGGACTCTACCCGCGATTTGGGTATCAACCACAGCCACCACGATACTCCCACAAGGGGGCCTACCTCAAATGGTAGTGCTTGGACACTATCCAACCCGTGGTACCGAAGTTTGTGGGCTCGGTGACCCACCCCTTTAGCTCCGACAAGCTCGGATGGGGAACCTTGCCATATTAGTCGCCTCCTACGACAAGCTATGGGGAGCTGTGGCAGTATTCTTCGCCGCTACCACACGGCGAGAAAAATGGGCTACTGCAAGCCCCTCCTCCTCCGAAACACCTCCTCAGCAAACTCCGTGAGTCTTCTGGTCCTGTCGCCGCTCTCCAAAATCCTTCCAAACGTCCAGGTTCCGCCAACGTGCTGCAAACCGAGTCCATCGAGGTCTCGCAAGTCTGCATAAAGGGGGCAAGCACATAAAATGTGTTCCCAGTCCTCATTAGGATCGCCACATGAGCATGCAGCAGTATCGCTAAGGGCTCTTCTAAGCAGAAATGCATTGAACGACCCGTGCCCTGTCAACAAGAATCCCGCGCGCATGGAGAACCCGAAATCCGGATTCCGATAGACGAACCCTGCATCTGGGATGAACTTGTGAGTCACCCGACCAGGCGAATCACCATCATCCCATCTGCTCTGCCAGTCCGACAGAAGGCATTCGTCTACCCGCGAGACTCGTTGCGTCCAGCTCAGACCTGAAAGGTCCTCGCCATAGAGCCAGTCGTCCCCCTCCAACGGGTATCCACGCTTCAACTTGTACTTGACGGCTATTTTCATAGCAGCCAAGTCAAGAGGCGGGGCTCCAGCAAGCACCTGCAGTGCCAGGGTTGACACTGTACGGCATACCGGGAGGCATCCTAAAAGGATCAGCCTCTGGCAGGCAAGAAGTCGCCTCCTAGCTACAACTTGCCTCGTCGTCACGACATACCACACCGAGGCACCAAATAGTGCACAAGGCACCATGAGTCCAGCATAAATGGTCCGCCTGGCCCGAGGACTGAATCCCCAGTCGACTCGCAGCACACGCGCCAATGCTTGTACGACTCCGGTCATTCGCTGACGCAGCGATGCGATGTGCATGAAGAAATTCATGCGCTCGCTGACCGTGATGCCAAGGTACCGGCAGCTGCGAACATATGGGAGATTTGCTCCGGCAGATCTCACCAACGGGGTGCGCGCGAGGGCTCCCTTCAGCAGCATAATCACCGTCTTGCTGGTGGAAATGGTAACACCGATTTCCGTACCCCACGCTTCAACGATGGACATCAGTTGCGCTCCTTTATCCTCCAGCACGGCTCGGGAGTTGCCTTCGACAAGAAGGAGCAGGTCATCCGCATACGCGCTAAAAGCGCAGTATGGCTGGAGGCGCCGCAGCAGGACGTCCATCAGCAGATCCCAAATGAATGGGCCACTAATGGATCCCTGAGGGCAGCCTCTAGTTACTGGAACACTCACAGTTCCAGAACTGCTTCGGATCACTGCTCTTCTGTCTGAGAAGAAGCTCTGCCACAAGCTCAACTCACGGCATCCCAAGTCGGCGAGCCGGCGCAGTGCAGCACTCCATTCAACATTGTCGAACGCACCCTTGAAGTCGACGAAGATGCCGAGCACGTATCGTGCCGGGCTGGCAGCGACACTGCTCTTGACGTGCCTCCAAGCGTCGTCCACACATCGTCCTTGGCGAAATCCAAACTGCCATCTGCATCCTTCCGGAAGAACTTCTCTCACACGATCAACCATGATGGCCTCAAGCACCTTGCCAAATACTGGCAACAGGCATATCCCACGGTACGACGAGGGTTCGCACCTATCCTTGTCGGGCCCCTTGAGTAGCGCCACTACACGTGGACACTTCCACTCTCGGGGGAAGTAACCCGACTGGATGCAACGGGAATAAAGCGCCGTCAGATACTGAGGTATGGCGCGCCACACTGCTTTGCAGATAGTGCCATTGATGCCGTCCATGCCGGGAGAGCGACGGCTCTTCAACCTGGCGACACAAGCATCAACCTCTACTTCCTCGAGGTCCGGTGGGACCTCCTCCGCTCCGGCAATCGGTGCATCGGACTCCGCAACTGGGAAAAAGTTACGGAGGAGCACTCGCGCACAGTCACCCCAATCGGTGACCAGCTCGCCATCAACGCGGAGGCACCCAATCTCCGTGCACTTTCTGCGTCCTCGGCAGATCTTGTAGACGCGCCCCCAGGGATCGTGTGCGTTTTCTCCCACGAAGCGTCTCCAGCTGTCCTCCTTCGCCCTTAGGATGAGCTTCTTGTAGTCGTCTGAGGCTTGCCTCAGCGCGACCACAATCAGCTCAGCCGCATCGTCGTCTCCTCGACGGCGAGCGTTTTGAAACCGGCGGCGAAGTCTCCGGACTTCGCGTTTCGCCGTGTTCAGGTTGGCGGTCCACCAACCTGGCTTCCTTCTCCTAGGCGATCTCGGCGTCCTCCTTCCGATTGCAAGGTCACACGCATCGTGGACCATGCAGCGCAGGGTCGAAACTTGCTGATCCAACGGCGACTGTGAGAAGTCTTCCGGAATATCGGCTGCCCGACTCACCATCTCCTGTTCGAACAACTGCCAGCGAGCATTGGAGATGTTCCAGGACGGCACAGGAGCTAGGCTCTCAACTGCGCGCGTAGTCGTTGGAGTAACCACAACAGTGATAATGTTATGGTCACTCAACTCCCACTCGTCCACTCTCCACTCGAATGTGGCCCACATCGATGCTGCGTCGTTGGCAATTGTCACGTCGATATCGCTACGCGCACGGTAGGTATCGAACGTGAACACCGGGCTGGGCTGGTTGAGAGCAACGGCTCCATTCTCCAGCATCCACTCAGACAGCAGCTCACCCCGGTTGTAGTTAGCATGTCCCTCGGGGTTCCGAGGGAGTTTGCTAAACCACATGGGGGATGCTGCATTCGCGTCGAGTCCCAGGATTGCGGGGGTTCTGCTGGCCTGCAGCAGGACCGCATCCATGTACCTGAGGTACGGCTCTAGCTCGGTGTCGAACTGGCAGTATGCAGAGCAAAGGAAGATTGAGCCAAAACTCCCTTTAACACTCACACATACGCCATAGTCGGTGGTAAGTGGCTCCATCGGCATGCAGATGACATCCTGGTGATCCACGAGGATGGCTGCCTTTTGTCTCCGGTCGGTGTATATTCTCATTCCTTCAGGCAGCACATCACTCGTCCCGCTACCAACGTACGGCTCCTGCAGCAGTGCAAACAGACATCCGGACTCCCTCAGGCGGACTGCGAGCTCAAGAGTCGCAGCCCGACCTCGACCACAGTTTGCTTGGATGAACCTAAACATTAATGTCTAGAGTTCACCCTCGCTAGCACCGCCGCATACACCGGACAGCTCGGGGACAGCATGCTGTGCCCCGAGGGATGCCCGTAGAATCGGCAATTCCGGCAGTCCACCGGATTGGTGCAACTGCGCGCACTGTGGCCGGACTGTCCGCATTGCCTGCAGACATTGTCCTTCTGCTTGCACTCTGCCACCTTGTGGTTGAAGCCAACACACCTGTGGCACGCGTACGTTCGCACAAGGGCCCTGCATCGGTAGGAGAACCACTTAATGTAGATCCGCCCACCTTCCAGCAGATCTAGCACCTTGGGTTCGCACTCCAACGTGACACTCACCGTAGCTCCGTCGGCAACCGTCCAAGGCTTGGTGTCCAGATGGACAGCCTTGCGGAACTCCGCCTCCGGGATATGTTCTCGGAGGTTGTTGGCATACAACTCCGCCATAAACTCCTCCGGAGCGATCTGGGTAGCAACATCCTGGACTACCAGTTTGGGCCGTTGCACAGCGTTCGGCTTGACCTCGAGGCCAATCTCGCCGAACTTCTTGCTGGCTACGACCCTCTTGATCTCACCTGACGAGGGGGTGCGGATAATGGCACCGCCACGCGCAAGCCCTCTCACCTCGTGCAGGCGAACTCCCAGCGAAGGGGCAATCTCTCGACGCACCTTTTCAGCGACCTCTTTACCCGAAAGTTTCGGGTCCTTGCTCATCACCACGGCCGACCACGTATCGCGTGGTTTTCGCGGCGCGGGCACGGGAGCGACGGAAGGTGCCGGCAGGCTGGGATATGCAGATGCATACCCAACGGGTGGCCGTGAGACCACAGCTTGCGGCACTGATGGCATCTGAACCGGCGGCGGTGGCAACGGCATCGCCGCTCGCAGTTTGTTGGATTCCTCCAGTACTGCGTTGCGCACCATGAGCGCCTGGACGATCCCGTCATACCGGCTGATGCATCTCATCAGCGCAGCAGCCTGCTTGGGGTTCATTAGCGACTCCACCACCAGGGAAACAAACGTCTCCTTGATGCTGGCCGCTTCCTCCATAACGCCGTCAGCTCCATTCTTGATGACACAGTCAAGACTGCGCATCGAGACGGCAGATCGCTCCGGGACGGCAGCGGGGGCACCAGCGGCGACAGCGGCGGCTGCCTCAGCAGCATCAGCAACAACTCCAGCAACAACAGCGGGGGCAGCAAAGATAGCGGCGGAGGCATCAGCAGCAGAGGCAACTGGCATCACCGGCGTCTCCAACGAGGAGAGCGCCAACTCCTCCAACACCCCAACTGGCTCCGGTTTGTCCACTCCAGTAGCGGCCAATAACTTGGCCTGCGTTGGCGCCGAGAGGCTCGTCGCCTTGGACTTGCGTCCTCGACGGCGTCCCCTAGCAGCACCAATCGCACTACTCGCGCGACTGCTTGCCCGGCTGCTTGCGGAGAGCTCACTCTCCGACAATGCGCTCATAGCGCTCATGGCGCTCATGTTGCCCTTTAACTGGGCAAGTGGCGCCGCCTGGTGGAGCTGTGCTGAAAAATGGGGCCCAAAAATATGCAACAGAAAATATATGCAAAAATAAGGCAGCCCAAAAGTATGCTCCAAGTGTTTACTGAAGCGCGCGCAAAAGCACGCACCAAAGCTTGCACAAGAAAGCACACTCCCAAAAGCTCGCGTAAGCTCGGCAAAAGCACGGGCGAGAGCACCCTCAAAGCTCTCTCTCAAGCTCTCTCTTGAGTACTCTCACACACACTTCTGCACTAAAGCTTTACAAGTACTCACTCACCGAGCTTTTTCAGTGGAAAATTTCCACCACGTGCCAACACGTGAAAACGAAAAACACTGTTTTTCGAATGAAAAACTTGATTTCCCGACGAAAAAATATCACTGTTCGATTCGCGCAATTAATACGCGAATTTTAACACCAATTTTAATCGTCTACGACACCGAATTACCGGAGAAAAATGACTTTAAATACGGAGCACTCCAAAACACGTCCGTCGTTAAGCCATTCATGCGCGTCACTAATTAGATGACGAGGCATTTGGCTACTTAAGAGAGTCATAGTTACTCCCGCCGTTGACCCGCGCTTACTTGAATTTCTTCACTTTGACATTCAGAGCACTGGGCAGAAATCACATTGTGTCAACACCCGCTAGGGCCATCACAATGCTTTGTTTTAATTAGACAGTCGGATTCCCCAAGTCCGTGCCAGTTCTGAATTGATTGTTAATTGATAATCGTTATAATTAATAAGAACTAATTGGTTTGACCCAACTAGTATTCTTAAAAATTTTAGCAAGAAAGTTCCACAATTGGATACGTAACTAACTATCCGGGGAACAAGTTACAACCATAAATGATCGAAACTCTATTTACCCAGAACGAGCACATAAACCATATTATTGTTTCCCAATCAAGCCCGACTATCTCAATCTTCAGAGCCAATCCTTATCCCGAAGTTACGGATCTAATTTGCCGACTTCCCTTACCTACATTATTCTATCGACTAGAGACTCTTCACCTTGGAGACCAGCTGCGGATATTGGTACGGCCTGTTGAGAAGTTTGCGTATCCCCACCATAAATTTTCAAGGTCCGAGGAGAAAATATCGACACAACAGTATATGTCATGCTCTTCTAGCCCATCTACCATATCTCTCTGCGAAAGACTTCCATGGTAGTACGACTATAAAACAGAAAAGAAAACTCTTCCGATATCTCTCGACGGCTTCTTTATGGTCGTTCCTGTTGCCAGGATGAGCACGAGGCCCATATTTAATAACAAACGGATACTCAACAGGTTACGGAATTGGAACCGTATTCCCTTTCGTTCAAAATTATTCAAGTATATAATTTTTACATATAGTAAATTTTATTTTTACTTGA
>NW_025319116.1:90000-135000 GCF_017639315.1 Drosophila ananassae
TATTATTTTCATTTTGATATTTAGAAAATAAATATTGCAAATATTTGTATATATTATATTAATAACGAATTTGGCCAATTATTAAATGGCATTCAATATTCGTTCTTTATAAAATAAATATATATAGAATATTTATATATATTTTAATTTTGGCTTTCTTAAACCCGGCTGGGACGTGTAACCGGGTTTTTCTTTTGTTTATTAAAAACATTGTGTGGTCTTTTTACATGGTATAATTGCTACTCTATTGTTTTTAGCCTTTATTTAATATATTACATATTATGCATATATTTAATTCTAAAATATCTTTTTATATTCACATACAACAATTTGTATATATTCACATATATATATTTGTTTAATATTATAATAATATTATAACAATTGTAATTTGATAATAAATTTAAAATTTAATTTCTTTGTAAATTAGTTTAGTTTTATATGATATAAAACTAAGCACTTACATATTCAAAAGTTTTAATATTTTAATATATATTTTGTTTAATATGTATGCATATAATAATAATATATAATAATATCATCATCATATACACATATGAAAATTAAATTAAATAAAATTTAATATAACTTCATATAGACGCTAGGAAAGAAAAAGTAACTTTTTACTAACCTAGCTCCAGAGTTTAACGATAATATTCGGAAACTTGTCAAATTAATGAAATATTAATATAACACTTACGTTTCAACTATATTATCTTAATAATATAATTTATATAAATATAATATAAAATTGTATATTATATAGGTAGGCTGACACCACCTACCATATATACCTTTTTGACTACGCTTTCGTAAAGTGTGGTATTTAAATATCTTCTCCCCCTCACTTAAAAGCATTCATTTTGGTATTTTAAATATATTCATATAATATAAATTTTAATATTAATATTATACAGGCAGGCCGACACCACCTACCATATATATCTTTTTGACTACGCTTTCGTAAAGTGTGGTATTTATATATCTTCTCCCCCTCACTTAAAAGCATTCATTTTGGTATTTTAAATATATCCATATAATATAAATTTTAATATTAATATTATATAGGCAGGCCGACACCACCTACCATATATATCTTTTTGACTACGCTTTCGTAAAGTGTGGTATTTATATATCTTCTCCCCCTCACTTAAAAGCATTCATTTTGGTATTTTAAATATATCCATATAATATAAATTTTAATATTAATATTATATAGGCAGGCCGACACCACCTACCATATATATCTTTTTGACTACGCTTTCGTAAAGTGTGGTATTTATATATCTTCTCCCTCTCACCTAAAAATACTCATCAGAATACTTTTATCATTTATATGACTTATATATACTAAAACATTCATTTCAATATATATTCATTTCCATATGAAAATATTTTAATATTTTCAATTTAATATTTTATATAATATATTTAATATATTATATAGGTAGGCCGACACCACCTACCATATATACCTTTTTGACACAGCTTACTTAAAAGCTCCAGAGTTTAACGATAATATTTGGAAACTTGTCATATTAATGAAATATTAATATAACACTTACGTTTCAACTATATTATCTTAATAATATAATTTATACAAATATAATATATAATTGTATATTATATAGGTAGGCCGACACCACCTACCATATATACCTTTTTGACACAGCTTACGTAAAACCGGTCATTTATCTATACATTTTCTCCCTCCGTCAAATTTCTCATATACTTCATATATTTTCATATATGTCGTATATATATGAATATTTTCATATCCATATAAAAATATTTTTATATTTAATATTTGATGAATATTATTTCTATATTCATATAATTTCTTTATTTTCATATAAATAGCGGACTTATATCAATATTAGCTCATATCGATATAATAATGTTTAATATATTTAATATAATATATTTCATATATTATATAGGTAGGCTGACACCACCTACCATATATACCTTTTTGACTACGCTTTCGTAAATTGTGGTATTTTTTGTACTACGGATAGATATCCATATTTTAATATTTTCATATCCATATAAAAATATTTTAATATTTAGTATTTGATGAATATTATTTCTATATTCATATAATTTCTTTATTTTCATATAAATAGCGGACTTATATCAATATTAGCTCATATCGATATAATAATGTTTAATATATTTAATATAATATATTTCATATATTATATAGGTAGGCTGACACCACCTACCATATATACCTTTTTTTTTTTTAGTCGCGATCGAGCTTCTGAAGCGAACAGACGTGCCTCCGTGTGTGCTCCGTGTGAGAACCGTATAAAACCGCAAAAACCTTACCGACAGAGACGGAATTTAGTGCCCCCCGCGTGGGAGCCTAAATACAATATAGTGCAAACAAAATAGTGACAGTGACACTCGTAGTTTTGTGAAAAATCGCAATTTTCTGTGCGCAAAAATAACCACGTGCGTGGAAAATTACCAAGCTTATTGAAGCTTTCAAGCTTAAAGCCTAAAGTTTAAAGCTTTCAAGCTTTTAAGCTTTAAGCTTTAGTAAAGACACGAACCGCTGCAAGCTTAGCGGAGTTCCGAACCTCCCAAAGCTTAGAACTTTAAAGAACTTTATAAGCTCTCCAAACTTTGGAAAGCTTGGCGCGAATTTGGGCCCTTTTAAAACCCAAATTCGCGGCAACTCATCATAATCATGAACTGGCAAGCGGCCCCCCGTTCTCCAAAAGCGAAGCCGCCTAGGAAAAAGGCAAACTCCACAGAGCCAATTAGCAATGTGTCCAGCGACTCCGAGCCAGGAGAAATAAAGCGTAAACCAGCCAAGAAAGTGGACGATGACAAACCCAGCACCAGCGAGGCAGCCAGAGCTGCACTAATGGCCAGGCTGAAGAGCAATTCATTTGCCCTTCTATCCGAAGATGATGACGACAACGACACTGACCTTGATGACGACATGGATATACTGCCAAGGAATACCAAGAAGGACGAGGCTCCCCAGAAAATCCCAAAGGAGATCAAGCCACCACCGATCTACATCCCAGATGTCACAAACATCGCGGCCCTAATTTCCTCCATCGAGGGCATTGTGGGAAAAAAGAAGGATTTTTCCTACAAAGCCGCTAGGGACAACCAGGTGAGGGTGATGATGCCAGACAAAGAGTCGTACTCTGCCCTAAAGTCCCACCTCGACAGTGCCGAGAAAAGGTACTATACCTTCCAGCACAAGGAAGACAGAGCGTATAAAGTCGTGGTAAAAGGTCTGCATCATACCACAGACCTGGTTGACATTAAGGAGGACTTCCGGCGACAAGGACATGTGGTCCGAGATGTGCGCAATGCTGTAGGGCACATATCTAAGACACCGCTATCGATCTTCTTCGTTAACCTGGAGCCATCCAGCAACAACAAGGAGGTATTTAGTGTTAAGAGAGTGTGCCACTCTGTGGTCACGGTCGAACCTCCTCGCAAATTCCACGACGTGCCGCAGTGCTACAGGTGCCAAGGTTTTGGGCACAGTCAGCGATACTGCAAGCTGCAGCATCGCTGTGTCAAATGTGGTGATCACCACAGCACGAGTGAGTGTAGGAAGACAAGGGAAGAGGCAGCTAAATGCGTGCACTGTCATGGGGCCCATCCGGCGTCGTACAAAGGATGCCCGGCTTATAAGAAAGCCAAGGCCAGCATGGCTCCTAAGGGATCGCCCCCAGCTCAACCACGCCGCTTAGCGTACCCACCTGCACAGAAATACCCAATCGCAGATACCAAGTCCAGAAGCTACGCTGACATAGCCAAAGGAGGAGCCTGGCCTTCACAGACACCAACGACAGCACAGGAGATGCCACAGGCAGACCAGTTGGCGGCATTTATGACGAGGGTGGAAAACCTTCTCGAGAGAGTAATGGACAAAATGTTCGAGCGTATGACGGCTATGATGA
This sequence comes from Drosophila ananassae, assembly GCF_017639315.1. Classification (NCBI taxonomy): domain Eukaryota; kingdom Metazoa; phylum Arthropoda; class Insecta; order Diptera; family Drosophilidae; genus Drosophila; species Drosophila ananassae. The sequence continues at coordinate 93,936 of NW_025319116.1, forward strand.
GCTCCATCCTCTCTCAGGTATGCAGCAAATAGGCCTGCACGTAGCCTTCTGGAACGCAAACGGACTTGTCCAAAACAGGCTTGAGGTGGAGCATTTTATCCACACTCAATGCATTGACATACTACTCATAACAGAAACCCACTTCACCCAAAAGTCATACCTGCAATTGCACGGCTATGACGTCATAAATGCAGACCATCCTAGCGGTAGAGGACACGGAGGAGCGGCGATCATAGTCAAGGCCAGCATTGACTACAGCGAGATAGCAACACTGAAGGAAGACTGGGTCCAGTGCGCCAGAATTGCTGTCTCCACTCCATTGGGTAAGCTCACTATTGCGGCTGCGTATATACCTCCAAAACAGAGCGTCTCGGAAGGTCAGTTTGACCTCCTGCTGAGTGATATGGGCGACAAATTCATCCTCGCAGGAGACCTCAACGCCAAGCATCCTTGGTGGGGCTCGAGAGTGAGTAACCCTAAAGGTTCTGCACTGTTCAAATGCATCCAGCGCAGAGCCTATAACTGCCATTCAACTGGAGAGCCCACGTACTGGCCCACAGACCCCCAAAAGCTGCCGGACCTTCTAGACTTTGCAATCTCCCATGGAATCCATCCGGACTCCATTGCCTGCTCGGCAAATGGAGATCTCTTCTCTGATCACAGTGCGGTGGAACTCCACATTAACACCCCTGTGGAGAAGAAAGTCACCCGACTCAGGATGATAAGACCTCGCACAAACATCGAGAGCTACTCCGAGTGGATGGAGAACGCCCTAGAGAACACACAGCCAGACCTTAGAACGGGTGCTGGCATCGACCAGGCTGTTGTGAATCTCACTCAGGAGATGCACAACGCTGCCTTTATCGCAACTCCGAGGGCTCCATGCAACAACAGGAAGCTGCAGAGGCACCTACACCTGTGGTCTCCTGAAGTGGCTGCACTACTCATTGAGAAGAGACGACGGAGAAGGAATTGGTTCAGAACCAGGTACCCGAGCGATAAAACAGCCTTCAATCGCGCAACCAAAAAACTAAAGAGGCTGCTGCAGAGGTTGCGGACTTGCGCATTTGAAGAATACCTGCGACAGGTCGAACCTGGGGACCCTCAACACAATTTGTGGCAACTGACTCGGCATATAAAGCGTCCCAAGCAAAGAGTGGCCCAGATTAGAAAATCAGACGGTGGATGGTGTCGTTCAGATCAGGAAAGGGCCGATGCATTTGCTGAACACCTAGAGGCAGCCTTCAAACCCTTCAGCATGTGCACGGAAGAGGACAGAGCAGAAACGGACTTCGTACTGGCCCTACCACACACCGACCTTAGGCAGCTGGAGCCTGTCTCGGAGGAAGAGATCAAGGAGGAAGTGATAGGTCTCAACACCAAAAAATCTCCGGGTGCAGACGGGATAGAGGCACTCGCTGTCAAGCTTCTCCCACCTTCAGGCATAAGGAGACTCACTAGGATATACAATGCGTGCCTTGAGAATGGACACTTCCCCACTTGCTGGAAACAGGCGGAGGTCATCCTGATCCCCAAACCTGGAAAGCCTGAAACTAATCCCGCCTCATACAGGCCGATTAGTTTACTGTCTGTAATCTCCAAAATACTCGAGAGAGTATTTTTGCGTAGATTGCAGACAGTACTGGACGAGGCTGGTTTGATCCCAGATCACCAGTTTGGTTTCAGGCGCTCCCACTCCACCCCCGAGCAATGCCATAGGATCGTGGCAAAAATCCTGGACAGCTTGGAAGAAAAACATTACTGTTGTGCTGTCTTCCTCGATGTCAAGCAGGCGTTTGATAGAGTCTGGCACCCTGGACTGAGAGAGAAACTCAAAAGGAACCTGCCACAAAAGTACTATGAGTTCCTCAACTCGTACCTGACAGATAGGAAGTTCAGGGTCAGAAGCGGAGATGCAAGATCTGAGTACAGGCCCATAGAAGCTGGAGTTCCGCAAGGCAGTGTACTTGGCCCCATACTGTACACCCTCTACACAGCCGACATGCCTGTCACTGAAGAGGAGGGCCTTCTAGCCGCGACATATGCAGACGACACGGCTTTTCTGGCCTCCGCAACCTCGCCGGAGGAGGCTTCTGCATGTCTCCAACGACAGCTGGACATACTCGACCCGTGGCTTCGAAGGTGGAATATTGTCGTTAACCACGAGAAATCAGCCCAAACGACGTTCACACTTAGAAGAGGCGACTGTCCTGGAGTCAGTCTTGGAGGCACTCCAATTCCAGCAAGCCCTACACCTAAATATCTGGGTATGACCCTGGACAGAAGGCTCACTTGGAGAACCCACTTGATGCGCAAACGAAAGCAACTCCAGGACAAGCTACGTCAGCTTTATTGGCTGATTGGAAGGAGGTCCAGGCTGAAGCTAGGGGTTAAGCTCCTCATATACAAGACCATAGTCAAGCCAGTCTGGACCTATGGCATTCAGTTGTGGGGGACGGCGTGTCCAAGCAACCGAAGGGTCATCCAGCTCGCCCAAAACAGGGCCCTAAGAACTCTAACTGGAGCTCATCCGTTCCACGACAACGCGACAATCCACGCCCAACTGGGAGTCCCATCTGTGAGCGCAGAAGTTCAGCGATTCGCCAAAAGGTACGTGGAAAGGCTTGACCGACATCCTAACCCAGAGGCCATCAATCTCCTGGACAACAGCTACACCACAAGGAGGCTGAAACGGACCCACCCACTGGACCTTTGCCACTCAGGCGAACAGGACTAAGCGGCAGCTGATGTTCTATTAAAGCCCACTAAAGGACCCGACATCCGAATCCTCTATCACATCTAGATAAGGCTCAGATAATTAAGTTAAATTTCCTAGGATTATTACTGCTTACACTTTAGAATTAATTTCGTAGGCTTGCTATTACATGTAAAATTCTATTTCCAACGTCAAGGTTAAGACAAGAAAATTTAATTTCATGGCAAACAAATAACTTGAATTCTCAACTTTTTATCGCTAAGGTTAACTGTTAAAATTAGCTTCCCAGGATAAGCAAACATTGTACTACTCAATATTCCACTAAGTTAAGGTACCATTATAAAATTTAATTATTGTCCATAACTGCGGACAGATCTTAAATATAACTAATGATTGATAATAAATAAAAAAAAAAATATATACCTTTTTGACTACGCTTTCGTAAATTGTGGTATTTTTTGTACTACGGATAGATATCCATATTTTAATATTTTCATATCCATATAAAAATATTTTAATATTTAGTATTTGATGAATATTATTTCTATATTCATATAATTTCTTTATTTTCATATAAATAGCGGACTTATATCAATATTAGCTCATATCGATATAATAATGTTTAATATATTTAATATAATATATTTCATATATTATATAGGTAGGCTGACACCACCTACCATATATACCTTTTTGACTACGCTTTCGTAAATTGTGGTATTTTTTGTACTACGGATAGATATCCATATTTTAATATTTTCATATCCATATAAAAATATTTTAATATTTAGTATTTGATGAATATTATTTCTATATTCATATAATTTCTTTATTTTCATATAAATAGCGGACTTATATCAATATTAGCTCATATCGATATAATAATGTTTAATATATTTAATATAATATATTTCATATATTATATAGGTAGGCTGACACCACCTACCATATATACCTTTTTGACTACGCTTTCGTAAAATGTGGTATTTTTTATACTACGTATTTTCATATCCATATAAAAATATTTTAATATTTTCATATCCATATAAAAATATTTTAATATTTTCATATCCATATAAAAATATTTTAATATTTTCATATCCATATAAAAATATTTTAATATTTTCATATCCATATAAAAATATTTTAATATTTTCATATCCATATAAAAATATTTTAATATTCGTTATTTGGAAAAGTTTTATTTTGATTTTTATTTTTAAAAAAAGTTTAAATAGGGACAGTAGGAATCTCATGAATTGAATCATGCGCGTCACTAATATGATGACGAGTCAAAGGGCTATCAGGCAAAAGTTATTACAACTCCCGCCGTCCGTATATTACGGACTTATACTTTTATGAAAAAAAATTTTTTTTTTCATTTTATATATATGATGATTTAATATTATATTAATATTATCAATACAGCAGAGACATTAATATTATCGTGTTAACATTTTGTATATTCAAATCCATTCATAAATTTTTGTACTTGGAAAAATTTTTAATATTTTTAAAAAAGTTTAGATAGGGACAGTAGGAATCTCATGAATTGAATCATGCGCGTCACTAATATGATGACGAGTCAAAGGGCTACCTGGCAAAAGTTATTACAACTCCCGCCGTCCGTATATTACGGACTTATACTTTGATGAAAAAAATTTTTTTTTTTCATTTTATATATATGTTGATTTAATATTATATTAATATTATCAATACAGCAGAGACATTATTATTATCGTGTTAACATTTTGTATATTCAAATCCATTCATAAATTTTTGTACTTGGAAAAATTTTTAATATTTTTAAAAAAGTTTAGATAGGGACAGTAGGAATCTCATGAATTGAATCATGCGCGTCACTAATATGATGACGAGTCAAAGGGCTACCTGGCAAAAGTTATTACAACTCCCGCCGTCCGTATATTACGGACTTATACTTTGATGAAAAAAAATTTTTTTTTTCATTTTATATATATGATGATTTAATATTATATTAATATTATCAATACAGCAGAGACATTAATATTATCGTGTTAACATTTTGTATATTCAAATCCATTCATAAATTTTTGTACTTGGAAAAATTTTTAATATTTTTAAAAAAGTTTAGATAGGGACAGTAGGAATCTCATGAATTGAATCATGCGCGTCACTAATATGATGACGAGTCAAAGGGCTACCAGGCAAAAGTTATTACAACTCCCGCCGTCCGTATATTACGGACTTATACTTTGATGAAAAAATTTTTTTTTTTCATTTTATATATATGATATTTTTATATCATATTCATCTTGTCAACATTTTATATTTGCGCGTCACTAATAAGATGACGATGCATTTGGCTACCTGTAGCGCTCGAACGCTGTGCAATACACACTGCGTTATATATATATATATAAATAAATATATTTAAAAAAAAATATATATAATTAATATATATATACAACACTTTGTGTATATATTTTCGAATCATCAAGCAAAGGATAAGCTTCAGTGGATCGCAGTATGGCAGCTGCTCAACCACTTACAACACCTTGCCCGTTACAAAAGTCGTTTACAATTGATTCTAGGCTTTGTCATTGTATTAAATAATGTTTTCATATGTAACTAGCATGGCACCAGGTGATCAAAGATCCTCCCAATTTACTATGTTACAAATTACATTGGCATCACATCCATTGTCGTTTAAAATATAAATAATAAACTTTAAATGGTTTAGAAGCCATACAATGCAAATTGCCCCTTATTTATCATTGCAGTCCAGCACGGATACGACCTTAGAGGCGTTCAGGCATAATCCAACGGACGTAGCGTCATACCACTGTTCGCTCGAACAAGTATTGTGCCATTGGTCCGTACCTGCGGTTCCTCTCGTACTACGCAGGAATGCTGTCGCAACAACGTTTTGTCATTAGTAGGGTAAAACTAACCTGTCTCACGACGGTCTAAACCCAGCTCACGTTCCCTTGCATGGGTGAACAATCCAACGCTTGGTGAATTTTGCTTCACAATGATAGGAAGAGCCGACATCGAAGGATCAAAAAGCGACGTCGCTATGAACGCTTGGCCGCCACAAGCCAGTTATCCCTATGGTAACTTTTCTGACACCTCTTGTTAAAAACTCTTTAAACCAAAAGGATCGATAGGCCGAGCTTTTGCTGTCCCTGTGTGTACTGAACACCGAGATCAAGTCAGCATTTGCCCTTTTGCTCTATGTGTGGTTTCTGTCCGCACTGAGCTGGCCTTGGGACACCTCCGTTATTATTTGAGAGATGTACCGCCCCAGTCAAACTCCCTACCTGGCAATGTCCTTGAATTGGATCATACCTGAGTAATTGGAGTTATACCAAATTTTCAAATCAATAATACAGTAAATGCATCTCTCATTAAAGAATTTGTTTGCGATTATATAACAAACTCGTGATACTTTGATCAAGAAGCTTGCATCAAAACCCAATACCATAAGATATAATAAATATATCCGTATAATGGCTAGGAAATGATACACGTTCCATTTAATCAAGTAAGTAAGGAAACAATAAGAGTAGTGGTATTTCATTGGCGATACCAAACCGAAGTCTAATATCTCCCACTTATTCTACACCTCTTATGTCTCCTTACACTGCCAGATTAGAGTCAAGCTCAAAAGGGTCTTCTTTCCCCGCTAATTATTCCAAGCCCGTTCCCTTGGCTGTGGTTTCGCTAGATAGTAGATAGGGACAGGTGTATGTCTCGGATCTCTCCGATCTTGTTTAACGTGGCGTGTTCCACACTGAAGGGATTACAACCACGGCACTCGAATATACCTACGAGTAGGCATATAGTGCATGGGCACGGATGGTACGCCTGCCAACGCCCCGGAATAGAAGCTATAGCAAATACATAGCAACTAGCCCGGTACCAATTTAAGTATCTGCGAGTCGGACAGAATACTTCCCCTTGGTGAGGAGCGAAGTGTATCTATCACCTCTACTGATCTATGGGTCACAGCGCCCGAGTTGTATAACGCAACTCCACGTCGAGTCCGAGGACTCTACCCGCGATTTGGGTATCAACCACAGCCACCACGATACTCCCACAAGGGGGCCTACCTCAAATGGTAGTGCTTGGACACTATCCAACCCGTGGTACCGAAGTTTGTGGGCTCGGTGACCCACCCCTTTAGCTCCGACAAGCTCGGATGGGGAACCTTGCCATATTAGTCGCCTCCTACGACAAGCTATGGGGGGCTGTGGCAGTATTCTACGCCGCTACCACACGGCGAGAAAAATGGGCTACTGCAAGCCCCTCCTCCTCCGAAACACCTCCTCAGCAAACTCCGTGAGTCTTCTGGTCCTGTCGCCGCTCTCCAAAATCCTTCCAAACGTCCAGGTTCCGCCAACGTGCTGCAAACCGAGTCCATCGAGGTCTCGCAAGTCTGCATAAAGGGGGCAAGCACATAAAATGTGTTCCCAGTCCTCATTAGGATCGCCACATGAGCATGCAGCAGTATCGCTAAGGGCTCTTCTATGCAGAAATGCATTGAACGACCCGTGCCCTGTCAACAAGAATCCCGCGCGCATGGAGAACCCGAAATCCGGATTCCGATAGACGAACCCTGCATCTGGGATGAACTTGTGAGTCACCCGACCAGGCGAATCACCATCATCCCATCTGCTCTGCCAGTCCGACAGAAGGCATTCGTCTACCCGCGAGACTCGTTGCGTCCAGCTCAGACCTGAAAGGTCCTCGCCATAGAGCCAGTCGTCCCCCTCCAACGGGTATCCACGCTTCAACTTGTACTTGACGGCTATTTTCATAGCAGCCAAGTCAAGAGGCGGGGCTCCAGCAAGCACCTGCAGTGCCAGGGTTGACACTGTACGGCATACCGGGAGGCATCCTAAAAGGATCAGCCTCTGGCAGGCAAGAAGTCGCCTCCTAGCTACAACTTGCCTCGTCGTCACGACATACCACACCGAGGCACCAAATAGTGCACAAGGCACCATGAGTCCAGCATAAATGGTCCGCCTGGCCCGAGGACTGAATCCCCAGTCGACTCGCAGCACACGCGCCAATGCTTGTACGACTCCGGTCATTCGCTGACGCAGCGATGCGATGTGCATGAAGAAATTCATGCGCTCGCTGACCGTGATGCCAAGGTACCGGCAGCTGCGAACATATGGGAGATTTGCTCCGGCAGATCTCACCAACGGGGTGCGCGCGAGGGCTCCCTTCAGCAGCATAATCACCGTCTTGCTGGTGGAAATGGTAACACCGATTTCCGTACCCCACGCTTCAACGATGGACATCAGTTGCGCTCCTTTATCCTCCAGCACGGCTCGGGAGTTGCCTTCGACAAGAAGGAGCAGGTCATCCGCATACGCGCTAAAAGCGCAGTATGGCTGGAGGCGCCGCAGCAGGACGTCCATCAGCAGATCCCAAATGAATGGGCCACTAATGGATCCCTGAGGGCAGCCTCTAGTTACTGGAACACTCACAGTTCCAGAACTGCTTCGGATCACTGCTCTTCTGTCTGAGAAGAAGCTCTGCCACAAGCTCAACTCACGGCATCCCAAGTCGGCGAGCCGGCGCAGTGCAGCACTCCATTCGACATTGTCGAACGCACCCTTGAAGTCGACGAAGATGCCGAGCACGTATCGTGCCGGGCTGGCAGCGACACTGCTCTTGACGTGCCTCCAAGCGTCGTCCACACATCGTCCTTGGCGAAATCCAAACTGCCATCTGCATCCTTCCGGAAGAACTTCTCTCACACGATCAACCATGATGGCCTCAAGCACCTTGCCAAATACTGGCAACAGGCATATCCCACGGTACGACGAAGGTTCGCACCTATCCTTGTCGGGCCCCTTGAGTAGCGCCACTACACGTGGGCACTTCCACTCTCGGGGGAAGTAACCCGACTGGATACAACGGGAATAAAGCGCCGTCAGATACTGAGGTATGGCGCGCCACACTGCTTTGCAGATAGTGCCATTGATGCCGTCCATGCCGGGAGAGCGACGGCTCTTCAACCTGGCGACACAAGCATCAACCTCTACTTCCTCGAGGGCCGGTGGGACCTCCTCCGCTCCGGCAATCGGTGCATCGGACTCCGCAACTGGGAAAAAGTTACGGAGGAGCACTCGCGCACAGTCACCCCAATCGGTGACCAGCTCGCCATCAACGCGGAGGCACCCAATCTCCGTGCACTTTCTGCGTCCTCGGCAGATCTTGTAGACGCGCCCCCAGGGATCGTGTGCGTTTTCTCCCACGAAGCGTCTCCAGCTGTCCTCCTTCGCCCTTAGGATGAGCTTCTTGTAGTCGTCTGAGGCTTGCCTCAGCGCGACCACAATCAGCTCAGCCGCATCGTCGTCTCCTCGACGGCGAGCGTTTTGAAACCGGCGGCGAAGTCTCCGGACTTCGCGTTTCGCCGTGTTCAGGTTGGCGGTCCACCAACCTGGCTTCCTTCTCCTAGGCGATCTCGGCGTCCTCCTTCCCATCGCAAGGTCACACGCATAGTGGACCATGCAGCGCAGGGTCGAAACTTGTTGATCCAGCGACGACTGTGAGAAGTCTTCCGGAATATCGGCTGCCCGACTCACCATCTCCTGTTCGAACAACTGCCAGCGAGCATTGGAGATGTTCCAGGACGGCACAGGAGCTAGGCTCTCAACTGCGCGCGTAGTCGTTGGAGTAACCACAACAGTGATAATGTTATGGTCACTCAACTCCCACTCGTCCACTCTCCACTCGAATGTGGCCCACATCGATGCTGCGTCGTTGACAATTGTCACGTCGATATCGCTACGCGCACGGTAGGTATCGAACGTGAACACCGGGCTGGGCTGGTTGAGAGCAACGGCTCCATTCTCCAGCATCCACTCAGACAGCAGCTCACCCCGGTTGTAGTTAGCATGTCCCTCGGGGTTCCGAGGGAGTTTGCTAAACCACATGGGGGATGCTGCATTCGCGTCGAGTCCCAGGATTGCGGGGGTTCTGCTGGCCTGCAGCAGGACCGCATCCATGTACCTGAGGTACGGCTCTAGCTCGGTGTCGAACTGGCAGTATGCGGAGCAAAGGAAGATTGAGCCAAAACTCCCTTTAACACTCACGCATACGCCGTAGTCGGTGGTAAGTGGCTCCATCGGCATGCAGATGACATCCTGGTGATCCACGAGGATGGCTGCCTTTTGTCTCCGATCGGTGTATATCCTCATTCCTTCAGGCAGCACATCACTCGTCCCGCTACCAACGTATGGCTCCTGCAGCAGTGCAAACAGACATCCGGACTCCCTCAGGCGGACTGCGAGCTCAAGAGTCGCAGCCCGACCTCGACCACAGTTTGCTTGGATGAACCTAAACATTAATGTCTAGAGTTCACCCTCGCTAGCACCGCCGCATACACCGGACAGCTCGGGGACAGCATGCTGTGCCCCGAGGGATGCCCGTAGAATCGGCAATTCCGGCAGTCCACCGGATTGGTGCAACTGCGCGCACTGTGGCCGGACTGTCCGCATTGCCTGCAGACATTGTCCTTCTGCTTGCACTCTGCCACCTTGTGGTTGAAGCCAACACACCTGTGGCACGCGTACGTCCGCACAAGGGCCCTGCATCGGTAGGAGAACCACTTAATGTAGATCCGCCCACCTTCCAGCAGATCTAGCACCTTGGGTTCGCACTCCAACGTGACACTCACCGTAGCTCCGTCGGCAACCGTCCAAGGCTTGGTGTCCAGATGGACAGCCTTGCGGAACTCCGCCTCCGGGATGTGTTCTCGGAGGTTGTTGGCATACAACTCCGCCATAAACTCCTCCGGAGCGATCTGGGTAGCAACATCCTGGACTACCAGTTTGGGCCGTTGCACAGCGTTCGGCTTGACCTCGAGGCCAATCTCGCCGAACTTCTTGCTGGCTACGACCCTCTTGATCTCACCTGACGAGGGGGTGCGGATAATGGCACCGCCACGCGCAAGCCCTCTCACCTCGTGCAGGCGAACTCCCAGCGAAGGAGCAATCTCCCGGCGCACCTTTTCAGCAACCTCTTTACCCGAAAGTTTCGGGTCCTTGCTCATCACCACGGCCGACCACGTATCGCGTGGTTTTCGCGGCGCGGGCACGGGAGCTGCGGAAGGTGCCGGCAGGCTGGGATATGCGGATGCATACCCAACGGGTGGCCGTGAGACCACAGCTTGCGGCACCGATGGCATCTGAACCGGCGGCGGTGGCAGCGGCATCGCCGCTCGCAGTTTGCTGGATTCCTCCAACACTGCGTTGCGCACCATGAGCGCCTGGACGATCCCGTCATACCGGCTGATGCATCTCATCAGCGCAGTAGCCTGCTGGGGGTTCATAAGCGACTCCACCACCAGGGAAACAAACGTCTCCTTGATGCTGGCCGCTTCTTCCATTACGCCGTCAGCTCCATTCTTGATGATGCAGTCGAGACTGCGCATCGAGACGGCAGATCGCTCCGGGACGGCAGCGGGGGCACCAGCGGCGACAGCGGCGGCTGCCTCAGCAGCATCAGCAACAACTCCAGCAACAACAGCGGGGGCAGCAAAGGTAGCGGCGGAGGCGTCAACAGCTGAGGTAGCTGGCATCACCGGCGTCTCCAACGAGGAGAGCGCCAACTCCTCCAACACCCCAACTGGCTCCGGTCTGTCCGCTCCAGTAGCGGCCAACAACTTGGCCTGCGTTGGCGCCGAGAGGCTCGTCGCCTTGGACTTGCGTCCTCGACGGCGTCCCCGTGCAGCACCAATCGCACTACTTGCGCGACTGCTTGCCCGGCTGCTTGCGGAGAGCTCGCTCTCCGACAACGCACTCATAGCGCTCATGGCGCTCATGTCGCCCTCTACGGGGGCAAGTGGCGCCGCCTAGTGGAGCTGTGCTGAAAATGGGGGCCCCAAAAATATGCAACAAAAATATGCAAATAAAAAGGCAGCCCAAAAGTATGCTCCAAGTGTTTACTAAAGCGCGCGCAAAAGCACGCACCAAAGCTTGCACAAGAAAGCACACTCCCAAAGCTCGCGTAAGCTCAGCAAAAAGCACGGGCGAGAGCACCCTCAAAGCTCTCTCTCAAGCTCTCTCTTGAGTACTCTCACACACACCTTTGCACTGAAGCTCACACCAGAAGACTCACCGAGCTTTATCTGTGGAAAATTTCCACCACGTGCCAACACGTGCAAAAACGAAAACACTGTTTTTCAATAGAAAAACTTAATTTCCCGACGAGAAAATAGCACTGTTCGATTCGCGTAATTAATACGCGAATTTTAACACTAAATTCAAACGTCTGCGACACCGAATTACCGGAGAAAAATGACTTTAATTACGGAGCACTCCAAAACACGTCCGTCGTTAAGCCATTCATGCGCGTCACTAATTAGATGACGAGGCATTTGGCTACCTTAAGAGAGTCATAGTTACTCCCGCCGTTGACCCGCGCTTACTTGAATTTCTTCACTTTGACATTCAGAGCACTGGGCAGAAATCACATTGTGTCAACACCCGCTAGGGCCATCACAATGCTTTGTTTTAATTAGACAGTCGGATTCCCCAAGTCCGTGCCAGTTCTGAATTGATTGTTAATTGATAATCGTTATAATTAATAAGAACTAATTGGTTTGACCCAACTAGTATTCTTAAAAATTTTAGCAAGAAAGTTCCACAATTGGATACGTAACTAACTATCCGGGGAACAAGTTACAACCATAAATGATCGAAACTCTATTTACCCAGAACGAGCACATAAACCATATTATTGTTTCCGAATCAAGCCCGACTATCTCAATCTTCAGAGCCAATCCTTATCCCGAAGTTACGGATCTAATTTGCCGACTTCCCTTACCTACATTATTCTATCGACTAGAGACTCTTCACCTTGGAGACCAGCTGCGGATATTGGTACGGCCTGTTGAGAAGTTTGCGTATCCCCACCATAAATTTTCAAGGTCCGAGGAGAAAATATCGACACAACAGTATATGTCATGCTCTTCTAGCCCATCTACCATATCTCTCTGCGAAAGACTTCCATGGTAGTACGACTATAAAACAGAAAAGAAAACTCTTCCGATATCTCTCGACGGCTTCTTTATGGTCGTTCCTGTTGCCAGGATGAGCACGAGGCCCATATTTAATAACAAACGGATACTCAACAGGTTACGGAATTGGAACCGTATTCCCTTTCGTTCAAAATTATTCAAGTATATAATTTTTACATATAGTAAATTTTATTTTTACTTGAAAATTTTCGGCTTTCGCCTTGAACTTAGGACCGACTAACTCGTGATCAACCACTGTTCACACGAAACCCTTCTCCACTTCAGTCCTCCAAGGTCTCATTCGATTATTTGCTACTACCACCAAGATCTGTACCAATAGCAGCTCCATGCAGGCTTACGCCAAACACTTCTACGCATACCATTGTACCTTCCTACTCACTAAAGTTTCAAAATTTATATTACAAGTAATATAAATCATCTACTTTAGCGGTAATGTATAGGTATACAACTTAAGCGCCATCCATTTTAAGGGCTAGTTGCTTCGGCAGGTGAGTTGTTACACACTCCTTAGCGGATTTCGACTTCCATGATCACCGTCCTGCTGTTTTAAGCAACCAACGCCTTTCATGGTTTCTGCATGAGTTGTTAATTTGGGCACCGTAACATTACGTTTGGTTCATCCCACAGCGCCAGTTCTGCTTACCAAAAGTGGCCCACTGGGCACAATATATCATAACCTTAAACTTCATATCAAGAAAGTTAAGGTTCTTACCCATTTAAAGTTTGAGAATAGGTTAAGATCGTTTCGACCCTAAGGCCTCTAATCATTCGCTTTACCAGATAAGATTATTTTATATAACATTAAAATGCACCAGCTATCCTGAGGGAAACTTCGGAAGGAACCAGCTACTAGATGGTTCGATTGGTCTTTCGCCCCTATACTCAATTCTGACAATCGATTTGCACGTCAGAACTGTTTCGGTCTTCCATCAGGGTTTCCCCTGACTTCAACCTGATCAAGTATAGTTCACCATCTTTCGGGTCACAGCATATCTGCTCAAGGTACGTTCCAGTTAGAGGCATAAATAATATAAATATTATTATACATAACTATATAGAACGCCCCGGGATTGTGTTAATTAGCTATAAAATAGTTAAAAAACTAATCCCATTATTAGTCAAGTTAATTACGCTATTAGGTTTATATCCCAATAACTTGCACATATGTTAGACTCCTTGGTCCGTGTTTCAAGACGGGTCCCGAAGGTATCCTGAATCTTTCGCATTGTTAATCATACAAGTGCTTATAATAAACACAAAAATCAATGATAATTATGCCATTATATAATTCCGAAAAATTAACGCACTGTATTCTTATTAGTCTATCAACACTTTATCAAATTAATGACATTTATTCTATGTTAAAATGCAAGCATAATAATTTGAATAAACTATAAGCCATATTTTATGATAAATTTAATATGTTAATAGATTACAATGTCCTTATATGGAAAAAATGCACATTATTTGTATAATATTGTTTAAATATTATAACTTTAATGATGAATTTTCCATAACGGATATTCAGGTTCATCGGGCTTAACCTCTAAGCAGTTTCACGTACTATTTAACTCTCTATTCAGAGTTCTTTTCAACTTTCCCTCACGGTACTTGTTTACTATCGGTCTCATGGTTATATTTAGTTTTAGATGGAGTTTACCACCCACTTAGTGCTGCACTATCAAGCAACACGACTCTTTGGAAACATCATCTAGTAATCATTAACGTTATAGGGGCCTGGCACCCTCTATGGGTAAATGGCCTCATTTAAGAAGGACTTAAATCGTTAATTTCTCATACTAGAATATTGACGCTCCATACACTGCATCTCACATTTGCCATATAGACAAAGTGACTTAGTGCTGAACTGATTTCTTTTCGCTCGCCGCTACTAAGAAAATCCTTGTTAGTTTCTTTTCCTCCCCTAATTAATATGCTTAAATTCAGGGGGTAGTCCCATATGAGTTGAGGTTGTATAAAGCAATAATATTATTTACAATATCTTTATTTTATGAAGAACAATATATTAGATGTATTTTCAATTTTCGCATCTTTAAATAAGAGACAATTCCAGATGAAAAATATTTCATATTTTTTATGCTAGACATTTCTCAGTATTATTTGAATTGAAAAAAGAAAGAATTGTATATCTTCATTTTTCACATACAAATTTTTGTTATTATGTGAGATAATTGCTTTTATTTTTTATATTATGAATATATAAAATATATCCAATAATATACCATATGCATACTATAATGTTTAAAAAACAAAATAGTAAACAACTTTATTAGCATAGTCTTACAACCCTCAACCATATGTAGTCCAAGCAGCACTTCAAAATTAATTAAAGTACATAACAGCATGGACTGCGATATGCGTTCAAAATGTCGATGTTCATGTGTCCTGCAGTTCACACGATGACGCACAGTTTGCTGCGTTCTTCATCGACCCATGAGCCGAGTGATCCACCGCTTAGAGTTTTATAAATATATATAATATATACAATTCGTCATTTATATTTTTATTGAAAGAAATTAAAAATACACCATTTAACTGGCATATATCAATTCCTTCAATAAATTTATTTTTATACCTAAAATAATTGTTGCGAAATGTCTTAGTTTTATATAATCAATATAAATAGTTTTATATTGTTGAATATTATATAAAGCATTAACCTGAATATCAGGTACAACAATGTATATTTTAGGTGTTGCATTTATCAATGTATGCGCATAATTTAATATGAACAATACATTCCGCAACGCATGTATATTATGAGTCATATACAAGCTAATTATATTTATTTTAAGACGATATCTCGTCTTTTTATATACATATATATATTTTTCAAGACAATATTTTGTCTATATTTTATATATTTCATATTTATATTCATATAATTTTTAAAGACGACAATTCGCCTATAATTTATTTCTTTATTATTTTTTTTTAATAAAGACGACAATTCGTCTATAATTCATATATATATATTTCTTTATTATTTTTCTAATGAAGACGACAATTCGTCTATAATTCATATATATTTACTTTTTTAATAATATATTAAAATATTATTATATATTTTTGGGCAATTTTTAATTATATTTCATTATTTATTATTTAAATAATAATAAATATTTATTAACGGATAAGATTCATTCAATAATGATCCTTCCGCAGGTTCACCTACGGAAACCTTGTTACGACTTTTACTTCCTCTAAATAATCAAGTTCGGTCAACTTCTGCGAAACAACCGTAACACGCAAGGCGTCACAGTGATCACGTCCGGAGACCTCACTAAATAATTCAATCGGTAGTAGCGACGGGCGGTGTGCACAAAGGGCAGGGACGTAATCAATGCGAGTTAATGACTCACACTTACTAGGAATTCCAAGTTCATGTGAACAGTTTCAGTTCACAATCCCAAGCATGAAAGTGGTTCAGCGGTTTACCCGGACCTCTCGGTCTAGGAAATACACGTTGATACTTTCATTGTAGCGCGCGTGCAGCCCAGGACATCTAAGGGCATCACAGACCTGTTATTGCTCAATCTCATTATTGCTAGACGCAATTTGTCCATTTAAGAAGCTAGTATCCTTATAATGGGACAAACCAACAGGTACGGCTCCACTTACATAAACACATTCAAACACAATAAACATTTTACTGCCACCATGAATGAAGGCTATATAAGCTTCAACACCATAATCCTGAAGATATCTATTTAATATATTTGAGTCTCGTTCGTTATCGGAATTAACCAGACAAATCACTCCACGAACTAAGAACGGCCATGCACCACCACCCATAGATTCGAGAAAGAGCTATCAATCTGTCTTACACACTTATGTTCGGACCTGGTAAGTTTTCCCGTGTTGAGTCAAATTAAGCCGCAGGCTCCACTCCTGGTGGTGCCCTTCCGTCAATTCCTTTAAGTTTCAGCTTTGCAACCATACTTCCCCCGGAGCCCAAAAGCTTTGGTTTCCCGGGAAGCGACTGAGAGAGCCATAAAAGTAGCTACACCCAATTGCTAGCTGGCATCGTTTATGGTTAGAACTAGGGCGGTATCTGATCGCCTTCGAACCTCTAACTTTCGTTCTTGATTAATGAAAACATCTTTGGCAAATGCTTTCGCTTAAGTTAGTCTTACGACGGTCCAAGAATTTCACCTCTCGCGTCGTAATACTAATGCCCCCAAACTGCTTCTATTAATCATTACCTCTTGATCTGAAAACCAATGAAAGCAGAACAGAGGTCTTATTTCATTATCCCATGCACAGAATATTCAGGCATTTGAAGCCTGCTTTAAGCACTCTAATTTGTTCAAAGTAATTGTACCGGCCCACAATAACACTCGTTTAAGAGCACTAATGCAGGTTTTTAAATAGGAGGAACATATGAAAAAATACAAGTATTTAAACATATATAAGAACTCCACCGGTAATACGCTTACATACATAAAGGTATAGTACTAACTACAATTGTATGTTGTACTACCCGTATGAAGCACAAGTTCAACTACGAACGTTTTAACCGCAACAACTTTAATATACGCTATTGGAGCTGGAATTACCGCGGCTGCTGGCACCAGACTTGCCCTCCAATTGGTCCTTGTTAAAGGATTTAAAGTGTACTCATTCCAATTACAGGGCCTCGGATATGAGTCCTGTATTGTTATTTTTCGTCACTACCTCCCCGAGCTGGGAGTGGGTAATTTACGCGCCTGCTGCCTTCCTTAGATGTGGTAGCCGTTTCTCAGGCTCCCTCTCCGGAATCGAACCCTGATTCCCCGTTACCCGTTGCAACCATGGTAGTCCTAGATACTACCATCAAAAGTTGATAGGGCAGACATTTGAAAGATCTGTCGTCGGTACAAGACCATACGATCTGCATGTTATCTAGAGTTCAACCAATATAACGATCTTGCGATCGCTTGGTTTTAGCCTAATAAAAGCACATGTCCCATAAGGTTCATGTTTTAATTGCATGTATTAGCTCTAGAATTACCACAGTTATCCAAGTAACTGTTAACGATCTAAGGAACCATAACTGATATAATGAGCCTTTTGCGGTTTCACTTTTAATGCGTGTGTACTTAGACATGCATGGCTTAATCTTTGAGACAAGCATATAACTACTGGCAGGATCAACCAGAATAATGTTTATTTCTTGATATATTATTTTCATTTTGATATTTAGAAAATAAATATTGCAAATATTTGTATATATTATATTAATAACGAATTTGGCCAATTATTAAATGGCATTCAATATTCGTTCTTTATAAAATAAATATATATAGAATATTTATATATATTTTAATTTTGGCTTTCTTAAACCCGGCTGGGACGTGTAACCGGGTTTTTCTTTTGTTTATTAAAAACATTGTGTGGTCTTTTTACATGGTATAATTGCTACTCTATTGTTTTTAGCCTTTATTTAATATATTACATATTATGCATATATTTAATTCTAAAATATCTTTTTATATTCACATACAACAATTTGTATATATTCACATATATATATTTGTTTAATATTATAATAATATTATAACAATTGTAATTTGATAATAAATTTAAAATTTAATTTCTTTGTAAATTAGTTTAGTTTTATATGATATAAAACTAAGCACTTACATATTCAAAAGTTTTAATATTTTAATATATATTTTGTTTAATATGTATGCATATAATAATAATATATAATAATATCATCATCATATACACATATGAAAATTAAATTAAATAAAATTTAATATAACTTCATATAGACGCTAGGAAAGAAAAAGTAACTTTTTACTAACCTAGCTCCAGAGTTTAACGATAATATTCGGAAACTTGTCAAATTAATGAAATATTAATATAACACTTACGTTTCAACTATATTATCTTAATAATATAATTTATATAAATATAATATAAAATTGTATATTATATAGGTAGGCTGACACCACCTACCATATATACCTTTTTAGTTTTGATTTATATGTCAAGCTATTTGGACGTGTTGAAAAAGTGCTCCCAAAAATATACAAAAAAGTGATGAAAATTTTTTCTAAAAAAAAAAAAAAGTGTTGAAAAATTTTCTCTAAAAAAGTGCTGAAAATTTTTTCTAAAAAAGTGTTGAAAATTTTTTCTAAAATAAAAACTTGTAAAAATTTTTTTTAACAAGTAGGCTATGATAAAAAACAAGTAGGCTATGGAATTTAATTCTTTTCTTACCTGAATAATATTGTGTCAATATTCAGTTGTAAACCGGAGCTCTTCGGAGTAACATTAAAAATTTTTATTTGGCAAAAAAAAAAAAAAAAAAAGTTTTAAAATTTGGAATTAAAAATTTTGTTTGATCAGTGATACGTTACAAGTGAAAGTGAAAGTGTTTATTACGTTATTGTATAAGTTTTTTTTTAGCCGGTTGAAATATTTCGGTTTCGACAAATTCGGTAATTTGGCGCGAATTTCGAGACTCTTTTAAAACTCGAATTCGCGCCCAAGCCCAAGGATGGACTGGCAAGGATCGCCACGCTCATCCACTCAACTTTCGAGAAAAAGGGCCAGCGGAAGTATTGCCAGTGACTCCAGCGACTCCGCCGAGCCTGGGGAAATTACAAGAAAGTCAGCCAGGAAGTCAGCCAAGAAGTCAGCCAAGAAGTCAGCCAGGAAGACAGAGGATGAAAAACCCAGTACCAGTGCAGCAGCTCGTGCCGAGTTGGATGCACTTAAGAGTGCAGCTGAGCTAGGAGACAATTATTTCGCTCCCCTCTCTTCTGATGATGATGATGATTTCGACGATGTGGAAGCGACCGTGATCCCCTCTAGCGATAGTGAGTTGGACGTCGACTGTGCCGGGCACAAATTTAGGAAGAACAAACTTGCCGAAAAGACGCCCAAGTCCTTCAAGCCTCCGCCTATCTTTATCCCTGACGTCACCAACATAGCAGCACTAATCTCTGCAATTGAGAACAGTGTTGGAAAGGGGAAGGACTTTACTTACAAAGCCGCCAGAGATAACCAGATTAGGGTTATGATGCCGGACAAGGAGTCGTACACTGCCCTCAAGTCCCACCTCGATAGTGCCGGGAAGAGGTACTTTACGTTCCAGCCCAAGGAGGACAGGGCCTATCGAGTTGTTGTAAAAGGTCTGCATCACACCACTGACATTGACGATATCAAGGAGGACTTCCGCCGGCAAGGACATGTGGTCCGAGATGTGCGCAATGCTGTAGGGCACATATCTAAGACACCGCTATCGATCTTCTTCGTTAACCTGGAGCCATCCAGCAACAACAAGGAGGTATTCAGTGTTAAGAGAGTGTGTCACTCTGTGGTCACGGTCGAACCTCCTCGCAAATTCCACGACGTGCCACAGTGCTACCGATGCCAAGGTTTTGGCCACAGCCAGCGGTACTGCAAGCTGCAGCATCGCTGTGTCAAATGTGGTGACCACCACAGCACGAGCGAGTGCAAGAAGAAACGAGAAGAAGCGGCAAAATGCGTGCACTGTCACGGGGCCCATCCGGCATCGTACAAAGGATGCCCGGCTTATAAGAAAGCCAAGGTCAGCATGGCTCCTAAGGAACCACGCCCAGCTCAACCACGCCGCTTAGCATACCCACCCCCTCAGCAATACCCAACAGTGGACACCTCAGCTAGAAGCTATGCTGATATAGCCAGAGGAGGAGCCCGGCCACAACATCAACAAACGACAGCACCCGAGATTCCGCAGGCCGACCAGATGGCAGCTTTCATGACAAGGGTAGAAAACCTGCTAGAAAGAGTCATGGACAAGATGTTCGAGAGAATGACTTCAATGATCAGCGCCATCCTCTCAAAAGTATGCAGCAAGTAGGCCTGCACATAGCCTTCTGGAACGCTAACGGACTTGTCCAAAACAGGCTTGAGGTGGAACATTTTATCCACACTCAATGCATCGATATTCTGCTAATATCAGAAACTCATTTCACCCATAAGTCATACCTGCAATTGCACGGATATGATGTCATACACGCAGACCATCCTAGCGGAAGAGGACACGGAGGAGCGGCTATCATCATCAAGGACAGCATCAATTACAGCGAGATTGCAACCCTCAAGGAAGAGTGGGTCCAGTGCGCCAGAATCGCGGTCTCCACTGCAATGGGAAAGCTCACCATCGCATCGGCCTATATTCCCCCAAAACAGAGAGTCTCCGAAGACCAGTTTGGCCTCCTTCTGGGCGACTTGGGTGACAAATTTATTCTTGCCGGCGACCTCAACGCCAAACACCCATGGTGGGGCTCAAGGGTGAGTAACCCCAAAGGATCTGCGCTATTTAAATGCATCCAACGTCGTGCCTACAACTGCCACTCAACTGGCGAGCCTACCTATTGGCCTACAGACCCTCAAAAGCTGCCGGACCTTCTCGACTTCGCTATCTCCTATGGTATCCATCCGGACTCCATAGTCTGCTCACCTAACGGAGATCTCTTCTCGGACCACAGCGCGGTGGAGCTCCATATAAATACCCCCGTTGAGAAGAAAGTCACCCAACGTAGGATGATTAGACCTCGCACCAACATCGAGACTTACACCGAGTGGCTAGACAACGCCCTAGAGAGCACTCAGCAAGACCTTAGCACGGGTGCTGGTATCGATCAGGCTGTTTTAAACCTTACGCAGGAAATGCACAACGCTGCCCAAATTGCAACCCCAAGGGCTCCATGCAACAACAGGAAGTTGCAAAGGCACTTGCATCTGTGGTCTCCTGAAGTAGCTGCACTCCTCAATGAGAAGCGACGACTAAGAAGGGTTTGGTTCCAAACCAGGTACCCTAACGATAAAACAGCCTTTAATCGCGCAACCAAAAAGCTAAAGAGGCTGCTGCAGAGGTTGCGGACTTGCGCTTTCGAAGAGTATCTGCGGCAGGTCGAGCCTGGGGACCCCCAGCACAATCTGTGGCAACTGACGCGTCACATAAAGCGTCCCAAGCAAAGGGTGGCCCAGATTAGGAAAGCAGACGGCGGGTGGTGTCGCTCGGATCAGGAGAGAGCTGATGCATTTGCTGCTCATCTTGAAGAAGCCTTCAAACCTTTCGGCTTGTGCTCGGAGGAGGATAGAGCGGAAACGGATAATGTGCTGGCCCAACCACACACGGACTTCAGCCAGTTGGAACCTGTCTCGGAGGAGGAGGTCATGGAGGAAGTGTCAGGCCTCAACACCAAGAAATCTCCGGGGGATGACGGGATTGAGGCCCTCGCACTCAAATATCTCCCACCTTCAGGCATACGAAGACTCACGAGCATTTATAATGCGTGCCTTGAGATTGGGCATTTTCCCACTAGCTGGAAACGGGCGGAAGTCATCCTAATCCCTAAGCCAGGAAAGCCAGAATCTGACCTTGCTTCTTACAGGCCAATTAGTCTGCTCTCGATTATCTCCAAAATCCTAGAGAGATTGTTCCTGCGAAGGTTGCAGTTTCTTTTGGACGAGGCAGAATTAATCCCAGATCACCAGTTTGGTTTCAGGCGCTCCCACTCCACCCCTGAACAATGCCACAGAATTGTGGCAAAAATTCTGGACAGCCTAGAAGAGAAAAAGTATTGCTGTGCTGTCTTTCTGGATGTCAAGCAGGCGTTTGATAGGGTCTGGCACCCCGGGCTGAGAGCGAAGCTCAAGAGGAACCTGCCACAAAATCACTACGAGTTCCTCAACTCTTATTTGACGGACAGGAAGTTCAGGGTCAGAAGTGGGGAAGCAAGATCCGGTTACAGGCCCATCGAAGCTGGAGTCCCGCAGGGCAGTGTACTTGGCCCCATCCTGTATACCTTGTACACAGCTGACATGCCTGTTGCTGCAGAGGAGAGTCTTCTGGCCGCAACATACGCGGACGACACTGCTTTTTTGGCCTCTGCAACCTCGCCAGAGGAGGCTTCAGCCTGTCTCCAGCGACAGCTTGGCATTCTTGACCCTTGGCTACGAAGATGGAACATTGCTGTTAATCACGACAAGTCAGTCCAAACGACGTTCACCCTGAGGAGAGGCGACTGTCCTGGTGTCAGTCTCGGTGGCACACTAATTCCGGCTAGCCCTACACCCAAATATCTGGGTATGACCCTAGACAGGAGGCTCACTTGGAGAACCCACTTGCTACGAAAACGAAAGCAACTCCAAGACAAGCTGCGTCAGCTTTACTGGCTAATTGGACGGAGGTCCAGACTGAAGCTGAGAGTTAAACTCCTAATATACAAAACCATCGTGAAGCCAGTTTGGACCTACGGCATTCAGTTATGGGGAACGGCGAGTCCAAGCAATAGAAAGATCATCCAGCTTGCGCAGAACAGGGCACTCAGGACATTGTCTGGAGCCCACCCTTACCATGATAATATGACCATCCACGCCCAACTAGGCGTCCCATGGGTCAGCGAAGAGGTCCGGAGATTCGCCACAAGATATGTTGATAGGCTGGATCGACATCCCAACCCCCAGGCCATCAACTTGCTTGACAACAGTACCACATTGAGAAGATTGAAGCGGACTCACCCTCTGGATCTCAGGCTGGAGGAGACTGACTAGTGAGGTATTAGTAATAAATTAGAGACAGCTTTCGTAAAATGTGGCATTTTTCCACCTAGTTAAATATTGTATTCTTTCTGTCAAGGAACCATTCTTAAATTTAATTATTGTCCATATCTGCGGACAGATTTTAAATGTAACTTCTGATTGATTTACAAAAAAAAAAAAAAAAAAATATATATCTTTTTGACTACGCTTTCGTAAAGTGTGGTATTTATATATCTTCTCCCCCTCACTTAAAAGCATTCATTTTGGTATTTTAAATATATCCATATAATATAAATTTTAATATTAATATTATATAGGCAGGCCGACACCACCTACCATATATATCTTTTTGACTACGCTTTCGTAAAGTGTGGTATTTATATATCTTCTCCCCCTCACTTAAAAGCATTCATTTTGGTATTTTAAATATATCCATATAATATAAATTTTAATATTAATATTATATAGGCAGGCCGACACCACCTACCATATATATCTTTTTGACTACGCTTTCGTAAAGTGTGGTATTTATATATCTTCTCCCTCTCACCTAAAAATACTCATCAGAATACTTTTATCATTTATATGACTTATATATACTAAAACATTCATTTCAATATATATTCATTTCCATATGAAAATATTTTAATATTTTCAATTTAATATTTTATATAATATATTTAATATATTATATAGGTAGGCCGACACCACCTACCATATATACCTTTTTGACACAGCTTACTTAAAAGCTCCAGAGTTTAACGATAATATTTGGAAACTTGTCATATTAATGAAATATTAATATAACACTTACGTTTCAACTATATTATCTTAATAATATAATTTATACAAATATAATATATAATTGTATATTATATAGGTAGGCCGACACCACCTACCATATATACCTTTTTGACACAGCTTACGTAAAACCGGTCATTTATCTATACATTTTCTCCCTCCGTCAAATTTCTCATATACTTCATATATTTTCATATATGTCGTATATATATGAATATTTTCATATCCATATAAAAATATTTTTATATTTAATATTTGATGAATATTATTTCTATATTCATATAATTTCTTTATTTTCATATAAATAGCGGACTTATATCAATATTAGCTCATATCGATATAATAATGTTTAATATATTTAATATAATATATTTCATATATTATATAGGTAGGCTGACACCACCTACCATATATACCTTTTTGACTACGCTTTCGTAAATTGTGGTATTTATATATCTTCTCCCTCTCACCTAAAAATACTCATCAGAATACTTTTATCATTTGTACTACGGATAGATATCCATATTTTAATATTTTCATATCCATATAAAAATATTTTAATATTTAGTATTTGATGAATATTATTTCTATATTCATATAGGTAGGCCGACACCACCTACCATATATACCTTTTTGACACAGCTTACTTAAAAGCTCCAGAGTTTAACGATAATATTTCTTTATTTTCATATAAATAGCGGACTTATATCAATATTAGCTCATATCGATATAATAATGTTTAATATATTTAATATAATATATTTCATATATTATATAGGTAGGCTGACACCACCTACCATATATACCTTTTTGACTACGCTTTCGTAAATTGTGGTATTTTTTGTACATTTTCTCCCTCCGTCAAATTTCTCATATACTTCATATATTTACGGATAGATATCCATATTTTAATATTTTCATATCCATATAAAAATATTTTAATATTTAGTATTTGATGAATATTATTTCTATATTCATATAATTTCTTTATTTTCATATAAATAGCGGACTTATATCAATATTAGCTCATATCGATATAATAATGTTTAATATATTTAATATAATATATTTCATATATTATATAGGTAGGCTGACACCACCTACCATATATACCTTTTTGACTACGCTTTCGTAAAATGTGGTATTTTTTATACTACGTATTTTCATATCCATATAAAAATATTTTAATATTTTCATATCCATATAAAAATATTTTAATATTTTCATATCCATATAAAAATATTTTAATATTTTCATATCCATATAAAAATATTTTAATATTTTCATATCCATATAAAAATATTTTAATATTTTCATATCCATATAAAAATATTTTAATATTTTCATATCCATATAAAAATATTTTAATATTCGTTATTTGGAAAAGTTTTATTTTGATTTTTATTTTTAAAAAAAGTTTAAATAGGGACAGTAGGAATCTCATGAATTGAATCATGCGCGTCACTAATATGATGACGAGTCAAAGGGCTATCAGGCAAAAGTTATTACAACTCCCGCCGTCCGTATATTACGGACTTATACTTTTATGAAAAAAAATTTTTTTTTTCATTTTATATATATGATGATTTAATATTATATTAATATTATCAATACAGCAGAGACATTAATATTATCGTGTTAACATTTTGTATATTCAAATCCATTCATAAATTTTTGTACTTGGAAAAATTTTTAATATTTTTAAAAAAGTTTAGATAGGGACAGTAGGAATCTCATGAATTGAATCATGCGCGTCACTAATATGATGACGAGTCAAAGGGCTACCTGGCAAAAGTTATTACAACTCCCGCCGTCCGTATATTACGGACTTATACTTTGATGAAAAAAATTTTTTTTTTTCATTTTATATATATGTTGATTTAATATTATATTAATATTATCAATACAGCAGAGACATTATTATTATCGTGTTAACATTTTGTATATTCAAATCCATTCATAAATTTTTGTACTTGGAAAAATTTTTAATATTTTTAAAAAAGTTTAGATAGGGACAGTAGGAATCTCATGAATTGAATCATGCGCGTCACTAATATGATGACGAGTCAAAGGGCTACCAGGCAAAAGTTATTACAACTCCCGCCGTCCGTATATTACGGACTTATACTTTGATGAAAAAAATTTTTTTTTTCATTTTATATATATGATATTTTTATATCATATTCATCTTGTCAACATTTTATATTTGCGCGTCACTAATAAGATGACGATGCATTTGGCTACCTGTAGCGCTCGAACGCTGTGCAATACACACTGCGTTATATATATATATATAAATAAATATATTTAAAAAAAAATATATATAATTAATATATATATACAACACTTTGTGTATATATTTTCGAATCATCAAGCAAAGGATAAGCTTCAGTGGATCGCAGTATGGCAGCTGCTCAACCACTTACAACACCTTGCCCGTTACAAAAGTCGTTTACAATTGATTCTAGGCTTTGTCATTGTATTAAATAATGTTTTCATATGTAACTAGCATGGCACCAGGTGATCAAAGATCCTCCCAATTTACTATGTTACAAATTACATTGGCATCACATCCATTGTCGTTTAAAATATAAATAATAAACTTTAAATGGTTTAGAAGCCATACAATGCAAATTGCCCCTTATTTATCATTGCAGTCCAGCACGGATACGACCTTAGAGGCGTTCAGGCATAATCCAACGGACGTAGCGTCATACCACTGTTCGCTCGAACAAGTATTGTGCCATTGGTCCGTACCTGCGGTTCCTCTCGTACTACGCAGGAATGCTGTCGCAACAACGTTTTGTCATTAGTAGGGTAAAACTAACCTGTCTCACGACGGTCTAAACCCAGCTCACGTTCCCTTGCATGGGTGAACAATCCAACGCTTGGTGAATTTTGCTTCACAATGATAGGAAGAGCCGACATCGAAGGATCAAAAAGCGACGTCGCTATGAACGCTTGGCCGCCACAAGCCAGTTATCCCTATGGTAACTTTTCTGACACCTCTTGTTAAAAACTCTTTAAACCAAAAGGATCGATAGGCCGAGCTTTTGCTGTCCCTGTGTGTACTGAACACCGAGATCAAGTCAGCATTTGCCCTTTTGCTCTATGTGTGGTTTCTGTCCGCACTGAGCTGGCCTTGGGACACCTCCGTTATTATTTGAGAGATGTACCGCCCCAGTCAAACTCCCTACCTGGCAATGTCCTTGAATTGGATCATACCTGAGTAATTGGAGTTATACCAAATTTTCAAATCAATAATACAGTAAATGCATCTCTCATTAAAGAATTTGTTTGCGATTATATAACAAACTCGTGATACTTTGATCAAGAAGCTTGCATCAAAACCCAATACCATAAGATATAATAAATATATCCGTATAATGGCTAGGAAATGATACACGTTCCATTTAATCAAGTAAGTAAGGAAACAATAAGAGTAGTGGTATTTCATTGGCGATACCAAACCGAAGTCTAATATCTCCCACTTATTCTACACCTCTTATGTCTCCTTACACTGCCAGATTAGAGTCAAGCTCAAAAGGGTCTTCTTTCCCCGCTAATTATTCCAAGCCCGTTCCCTTGGCTGTGGTTTCGCTAGATAGTAGATAGGGACATGAAAGTCTGATATGTTTAACGTGAGCACCTGCCATGTTGGCTTAATCTCACGGCCCCCTCGGGCGTGGGATATGAAACAATGCGTCAATCAGCGCCCCTTTGGAACCATGTTCCGCCGGATACCGAATGTAAGTCAATCTGTTCGGTCATGACTTAATCCTCGGTTAAGGATGGAGGCCTATCTAAACCTCTTCCGATCTTTGGGATCACGGCACCCGGTTGTATAACGCAACTCCACGTCGAGCCAGAGGCTCTACCCGCATTCGGGTGTTAAACCACAACCACCACGTAGCTCCCTAGGGGGCCTCACCATAGCCAGGACGGAACAAGTTCCGTGGGCTCCTGGCACCCGTGGTACCAGAAATTATCACAGCCTCCGGTCAGGCGCCGTGCCAACAAGGACACTACCGATTTTGACTCCAGAACAGTCACGGGTCGGTGGCCCTGGATAGTACATAGCTGCTGGGAATAGATTATGAAGTGGCCGAAGCCAAATCATAAGGTGGTACAGTTTTATCCACCATGTTCATGGACATGGCTTTCTCACTGTTCGGAGGCGAGGACTATTCCTTCCTCTTCCGCAAACCGCGGCAATCGCTGCTGGCCAGTGACCAGACCGCTCGAAGACGGCCAGCTATGTTCCCAACAACCCCTAAGGGCTTGTGACAAGGCGGATTTGGAGCACCATCTCCGTGAATCCTCATCACCCGTGGTACCAGA
This sequence comes from Drosophila ananassae, assembly GCF_017639315.1. NCBI lineage: Eukaryota > Metazoa > Arthropoda > Insecta > Diptera > Drosophilidae > Drosophila > Drosophila ananassae. The sequence continues at coordinate 122,384 of NW_025319116.1, forward strand.
AAAATCCTCTGGTCAGGTTCGTGCAACTCAACGAAGCACTCCCAGTTTGGCTACCATGAAGCTCGGGGACTGGTAACCCCGGCGGCGGGCGAAAACCCGGCGAACTTTACACACACCTATTCACTCGATCCTGATTCACGCACCATTCACCCCTAACACATCTCGGCATCTACAAATCAACGCATTCGTCGACGACTGAATACGGCTCTAGCAAACACATTCAACCTGCTAATCCTATCGCTCGTGGAGAGCACTTGACTAAAGTCAAAGTCCCCCCCAGCCTGAACCACACCCAACCCGCCCAGATCACGAAGATCATCATACAACGGACACTCACAGAGAACATGCTTCCAGGTCTCCTGCCGAGAGCCACACCGGCATTCCGGACTGCCCGCCAAGTTCCGCCTATGCAAGAATGCATTCAGCGATCCATGGCCAGTCAACAGGAACCCGGCACTAAGGTTGAAACCAAAGTCCGGTCGATCGACAACAAACGAGACATCTGGAATGAACTCGTAAGTAGCCCGCCCATTCTCACTATTATCCCATCGGGCTTGCCAGTCCGACAGGACACATTCACGCAACATAGACTTCCATTCACTTGGCCCTAAACTCTCCACGTTCCCTCCCGACATTTCACGAAACAGCCATTCATCCTGCAGCAATGGCAGCCCCTTCTTGAGCTTGTAGCTTACGGCTCTACGCCGTATCTCCAAGTCAAGGGGAACTGCTCCAAACAAAACTTGCAATGCCTCCGTAGAGACAGTGCGACACACAGGCATACACCCCAACAAAATCAACCTTTGCACACTTAAAATTTTCATTCTACCCCTAACGTCCAAGACTGCATCGTACCATGATGGTGATCCGCTTGCTGCACAAGCAACAAACAGACCACCATATATGGTGCGAGCAGCTTTTCTGCTGAGGCCCCATTCACTTCTCAAAACTCGGCGCAATCGTCCAACCGTACCGACCAATCGGTCCTTCAGATTGGCAAGGTGTGGTGCGAAGCGCAACCGTTCTCCAACGGTTACGCCCAGGTACTTCACCTGTTTCGCATACCTAATGCTGGAGCCGTCGAGCCTGACAACGGGGGACCTGGACAAGCTGCCTTTCAGCAGCATTGTCACAGTCTTATCCCTTGCCAAGCTGACACCCACACTGTCGCCCCACTGGCCAACAATGCGCAAGCACTCTGCAGCGCTTGCCTCAATCATCGAACGCGACTGGCCCTCAACCAAGATGAGCAAGTCGTCCGCATACGCACAACACTGCCACGCTTCCTCGAGCTGCCACAGAAGGGGATCCATCATGAGGTTCCATATAAATGGACCACAGATGGAACCCTGTGGGCAACCACGAGCCACATCCTTCCAAACAACCTCATTCACTCCCACCACACATGCATTTCGTCCCGAGAAATAACTCTTCCAAAGAGCTACGTCCCGGCACCCACACTCGTTCAACCTCTGAATCACACTAGCCCAACTTAGGTAATCAAAAGCCCCCTTAAAATCCACAAACACACCGAGAACGTACTTGGAGTTGCTGGATCTCACAGAGTCCTTAACGCTCCTCCAAGCGTCCTCCGCACACCTCCCTTCACGGAAGCCAAACTGCCTATCAGACATCTGGCTCCCCACACACTCCTGCAGCCGTTCCACCAGCACTCTCTCCAGAACTTTTGCAAGAACTGGAACGAGACTGATGCCCCGAAAGGAACGCGGATTGCTCCGGTCCCTATCGAGTGACTTTAGGAGCACACTCACCCTTGTGCACTTCCATGCACTCGGAAAGGCCCCCTCACTCACACACTTGGAGTATAATTCATACAAGTGATCTGGAATGGACTTCCAGACACTTTTACAAATTTCCCCCGTGAACCCATCCAGACCAGGCGCTTTCCCAGAGCGAAGCTTAGTGAAAGCCCACTGAAGCTCGCTCATCAGGAGGGGATCAGCAACACCCACTGCATCAGGCACTGAATGCTGCCGATCCTCCCTAGGAAAGAATTCGGACAAAAGACATTCAACACAATCCTTCCAGGTTATAAGGTCTCGACCTTCAACCCGTAGGGCACAAATATCCCTGGACCCCTCCTTCCCATTCTCCCGCAGAATCTTGTAAACACGACCCCAGGGATCGTGTTTATTTCGATCTACGAAAGAACGCCACTCGTCATCTTTCACTCGCAAAACCCTATGCTTGTACTCATGAACCCTAGTACTAAGCTGATCCCTAAGCTGGGCCACGCCGTCCGCATTAGTCCTTCTGGCCCTTTGGAATCTCTTCCTCAGAGACCGGAGAGACCGCTTCTCGGCTTGCAGTTCACGCGTCCACCACTTAACACGTTTACGAGTCACCTTACGGTGCCTCGCAAACATGGAATCATTCGCACTCGTAACCCACTCTGTCACACATGCAACCTGCTCATCCACATTCATAGCACAGAAGGTGCTAAACGGGACTTGCGTCGCCGCTCCTCTCACATAATGCCCATGAAGGGCCCAATTCGCACCACGATAGCACCACCCATTAAGCCTCTCATTCGGTTCCAGGGCCACGGCGCGGGTGACCACAATCTCAATCGGATTATGATCACTCACACCTTGACCCCCCAACACATTCCATTGAAAATCACACACTCTCATTGCTGCCTCATTCGCGAGAGTAACATCAATGTCACTCGCTCCGTTCGGACTGTTGAATGTGTACCACTCGCTAGGCTTGTTAACAACCTGTACATCCTGGGTGATCACCCATTCGGCCAGCGTCTCACCCCGGTCATAGTTCCGATGGCCAGGACCAAGCCTGGACATCTTACTGAACCATAAGGGGGATGACGCGTTCGCATCAAGGCCAAGAATGACAGGATTGCTACTCACCTGGAGTAGTACCGCATTCATGTACTGAAGGTACGGATCTAATGGCTCGGAAAACTTGCAATATACACTTACAACATACAACCTACCAAAAATCCCCTCTAAACCCACACATACACCCCAGTCAGTAGAGTTCACTAAAGTGCACTCTATGCCGGGGTCATTCACAACGACTGCGGCGCGGCCTCTGCTGTCAGGAAATACCCGCATATTTGCGGGCAAACCGCGCACCCCGCCATAGCGGTTGTACGGCTCCTGCAACAGTGCCACGACGTAGCCCCTTTCACACATCATCTGCCCCACATCGCACATAACAGCGTACGAACCCTGGCAATTAATTTGCAAGAGCCGAGACATGTTAGTGTCTTGCATTCACACGTGCCAAGACTGCGCTGTATACTGGGCAGGCCGCCGAGAGCATATTATGCCCCGACGGTAACCCCTTAAAACGACAGTTTCGGCAGTCCACCGGATTGGTGCACTTCGCCGCTACATGGCCCCCTTGTCCGCACTGGCGGCACACACTCACCTTGAGCCGGCACTCCTGGACCTTGTGGTCGAAGCCCACGCAACGATGGCAGGCATACGTCCGGACCTGGGATCGGCAGCGGAAGCTGAACCACTTTATATACACCCTACCGGTGTCTAAAGCAGCCAGAGCCTTCTCGCTGACCTCCAGAGTCACGTTCGTAGTGCCTCCCACAGCTGCGGTCCAGGGCTTCGATGCAAAGTGCACCGACTTCTTGAAGTCAGCCACGGTCATCTCCTCCTGTAGGTTGTTCGTCCACAACTCCTGCATGAAGTCCTCCGGTGTCAGTGCCGTGTCCACGTCGAAGACCGTCAGGCGAGGCTTGACGGCCTGGTTGCGCTCCACACTAAGTCCCACCTCGGCGAACTTCTTCGATGCAGCGACTTTGGAGGCCTCCGAAGCTGACGGCGTGCGGATGATAGCACCGCCACGCTTCAGCTCCCGGACCTCGTGCACACGAACTCCAAGTGCTGGTGCGACTTCCTTGCGCACCTTCTCGGCGATCTGGCTGCTGGAGAGCTCCGGGTCCGTTCCCTTTACCACACAGGACCAAGTCTCACGCACCTTGGTACGGGGGACCGGAACTGGGGCTACGGGGGTGGCGGCTTGTCCAACGGCGTTGTGGCTCGGCGTCATCGGCGGCGGCATGGCGAGCCGGGTCTCCAGCTCTCCAACTCGGAGCATGAGGGCCACCACCAGCTCGTCGTATCGGCTCATCGTGGCCGACACTGACTGCAAGTTGCCGCTCAGCAACGCACCGCGAACGGCACGCTGGGTTGCGGACAACTCAGCCAAGACAGCTCCTTGTCCAGCAGCAACGGCGGCGCGAGCAGAGGCATGCTCGAGGACAGCAACGGGGGCGACGGCAACGGGGGCGACGGCGACGGGCTCGGCGATGATGGCGGCGATGGTGGCGGCAGCGGGGGCGACGGTGTTGGCTCCATGGGCATCCAGCCCAGCTCCATTCAGCCCTCCAGGGCACGAGACGGCCATCTCCGCGACGGCCTTCTTCGGCGAGCTCCGTTGATCCAGGCGCTTCGGCTCCACTTCCGACTCCATGTCGAAAGAAATCGAGCGCTCCCTCGACTTCCTCGCCTGGCGGACGTCAACAGCGACGCTGGCAGCGCTAGCGACGCTTGCAGCACTCGCTATGCTCGAGCGACTGCCCGAGCGGCTGCGGCCTCCACGACCGCGCGGCATTTTGAAATTCGAATTCAAATTCGAATTCGAATTACGCGCGCACAAAGTCCGACAAATTTAGCACCAACGAGTTCTTGGCACACGGCCACACTCCACTCAGCTGTTTAATGTCTTTTTGCCTATATGGCAACACCAACACACAGCTGCTTAAGGTTTTTATGCCGATATGGCAGCACCAAAAACAGCTGATAGAAAGCTGTTTTTATAGTTTTCACCGATATGGCAGCACCAAAGCACAGCTGTTTTAAGCTTTTTTATTGTGTTCAACGCGTATGGCAGCACCAAAGCTTAAAGCTTTATTGTTTTGCTCAAACCACGTGGCGAATTTTCGCGACGGAAAAACGCAATTTTCCACGAAAATCGGTTAGCTACAGCAACCGCACAAATCGCAACTTGTAGCACCGCACTTCGCACACAAAACGCACTTTAATTTGTTCAAAAAGGCAGCGTATTTCAGCTGATATTAATTTTTCAACCGGAGCGCACAGAAAACACGTCCGTTCGGTTCGGTAGATAGGGACAGGTGTATGTCTCGGATCTCTCCGATCTTGTTTAACGTGGCGTGTTCCACACTGAAGGGATTACAACCACGGCACTCGAATACACCTACGAGTAGGCATATAGTGCATGGGCACGGATGGTACGCCTGCCAACGCCCCGGAATAGAAGCTATAGCAAATACATAGCAACTAGCCCGGTACCAATTTAAGTATCTGCGAGTCGGACAGAATACTTCCCCTTGGTGAGGAGCGAAGTGTATCTATCACCTCTACTGATCTATGGGTCACAGCGCCCGAGTTGTATAACGCAACTCCACGTCGAGTCCGAGGACTCTACCCGCGATTTGGGTATCAACCACAGCCACCACGATACTCCCACAAGGGGGCCTACCTCAAATGGTAGTGCTTGGACACTATCCAACCCGTGGTACCGAAGTTTGTGGGCTCGGTGACCCACCCCTTTAGCTCCGACAAGCTCGGATGGGGAACCTTGCCATATTAGTCGCCTCCTACGACAAGCTATGGGGAGCTGTGGCAGTATTCTTCGCCGCTACCACACGGCGAGAAAAATGGGCTACTGCAAGCCCCTCCTCCTCCGAAACACCTCCTCAGCAAACTCCGTGAGTCTTCTGGTCCTGTCGCCGTTCTCCAAAATCCTTCCAAACGTCCAGGTTCCGCCAACGTGCTGCAAACCGAGTCCATCGAGGTCTCGCAAGTCTGCATAAAGGGGGCAAGCACATAAAATGTGTTCCCAGTCCTCATTAGGATCGCCACATGAGCATGCAGCAGTATCGCTAAGGGCTCTTCTATGCAGAAATGCATTGAACGACCCGTGCCCTGTCAACAAGAATCCCGCGCGCATGGAGAACCCGAAATCCGGATTCCGATAGACGAACCCTGCATCTGGGATGAACTTGTGAGTCACCCGACCAGGCGAATCACCATCATCCCATCTGCTCTGCCAGTCCGACAGAAGGCATTCGTCTACCCGCGAGACTCGTTGCGTCCAGCTCAGACCTGAAAGGTCCTCGCCATAGAGCCAGTCGTCCCCCTCCAACGGGTATCCACGCTTCAACTTGTACTTGACGGCTATTTTCATAGCAGCCAAGTCAAGAGGCGGGGCTCCAGCAAGCACCTGCAGTGCCAGGGTTGACACTGTACGGCATACCGGGAGGCATCCTAAAAGGATCAGCCTCTGGCAGGCAAGAAGTCGCCTCCTAGCTACAACTTGCCTCGTCGTCACGACATACCACACCGAGGCACCAAATAGTGCACAAGGCACCATGAGTCCAGCATAAATGGTCCGCCTGGCCCGAGGACTGAATCCCCAGTCGACTCGCAGCACACGCGCCAATGCTTGTACGACTCCGGTCATTCGCTGACGCAGCGATGCGATGTGCATGAAGAAATTCATGCGCTCGCTGACCGTGATGCCAAGGTACCGGCAGCTGCGAACATATGGGAGATTTGCTCCGGCAGATCTCACCAACGGGGTGCGCGCGAGGGCTCCCTTCAGCAGCATAATCACCGTCTTGCTGGTGGAAATGGTAACACCGATTTCCGTACCCCACGCTTCAACGATGGACATCAGTTGCGCTCCTTTATCCTCCAGCACGGCTCGGGAGTTGCCTTCGACAAGAAGGAGCAGGTCATCCGCATACGCGCTAAAAGCGCAGTATGGCTGGAGGCGCCGCAGCAGGACGTCCATCAGCAGATCCCAAATGAATGGGCCACTAATGGATCCCTGAGGGCAGCCTCTAGTTACTGGAACACTCACAGTTCCAGAACTGCTTCGGATCACTGCTCTTCTGTCTGAGAAGAAGCTCTGCCACAAGCTCAACTCACGGCATCCCAAGTCGGCGAGCCGGCGCAGTGCAGCACTCCATTCGACATTGTCGAACGCACCCTTGAAGTCGACGAAGATGCCGAGCACGTATCGTGCCGGGCTGGCAGCGACACTGCTCTTGACGTGCCTCCAAGCGTCGTCCACACATCGTCCTTGGCGAAATCCAAACTGCCATCTGCATCCTTCCGGAAGAACTTCTCTCACACGATCAACCATGATGGCCTCAAGCACCTTGCCAAATACTGGCAACAGGCATATCCCACGGTACGACGAGGGTTCGCACCTATCCTTGTCGGGCCCCTTGAGTAGCGCCACTACACGTGGGCACTTCCACTCTCGGGGGAAGTAACCCGACTGGATGCAACGGGAATAAAGCGCCGTCAGATACTGAGGTATGGCGCGCCACACTGCTTTGCAGATAGTGCCATTGATGCCGTCCATGCCGGGAGAGCGACGGCTCTTCAACCTGGCGACACAAGCATCAACCTCTACTTCCTCGAGGGCCGGTGGGACCTCCTCCGCTCCGGCAATCGGTGCATCGGACTCCGCAACTGGGAAAAAGTTACGGAGGAGCACTCGCGCACAGTCACCCCAATCGGTGACCAGCTCGCCATCAACGCGGAGGCACCCAATCTCCGTGCACTTTCTGCGTCCTCGGCAGATCTTGTAGACGCGCCCCCAGGGATCGTGTGCGTTTTCTCCCACGAAGCGTCTCCAGCTGTCCTCCTTCGCCCTTAGGATGAGCTTCTTGTAGTCGTCTGAGGCTTGCCTCAGCGCGACCACAATCAGCTCAGCCGCATCGTCGTCTCCTCGACGGCGAGCGTTTTGAAGCCGGCGGCGAAGTCTCCGGACTTCGCGTTTCGCCGTGTTCAGGTTGGCGGTCCACCAACCTGGCTTCCTTCTCCTAGGCGATCTCGGCGTCCTCCTTCCGATTGCAAGGTCACACGCATCGTGGACCATGCAGCGCAGGGTCGAAACTTGCTGATCCAACGGCGACTGTGAGAAGTCTTCCGGAATATCGGCTGCCCGACTCACCATCTCCTGTTCGAACAACTGCCAGCGAGCATTGGAGATGTTCCAGGACGGCACAGGAGCTAGGCTCTCAACTGCGCGCGTAGTCGTTGGAGTAACCACAACAGTGATAATGTTATGGTCACTCAACTCCCACTCGTCCACTCTCCACTCGAATGTGGCCCACATCGATGCTGCGTCGTTGGCAATTGTCACGTCGATATCGCTACGCGCACGGTAGGTATCGAACGTGAACACCGGGCTGGGCTGGTTGAGAGCAACGGCTCCATTCTCCAGCATCCACTCAGACAGCAGCTCACCCCGGTTGTAGTTAGCGTGTCCCTCGGGGTTCCGAGGGAGTTTGCTAAACCACATGGGGGATGCTGCATTCGCGTCGAGTCCCAGGATTGCGGGGGTTCTGCTGGCCTGCAGCAGGACCGCATCCATGTACCTGAGGTACGGCTCTAGCTCGGTGTCGAACTGGCAATACGCGGAGCAAAGGAAGATTGAGCCAAAACTCCCTTTAACACTCACGCATACGCCGTAGTCGGTGGTAAGTGGCTCCATCGGCATGCAGATGACATCCTGGTGATCCACGAGGATGGCTGCCTTTTGTCTCCGGTCGGTGTATATTCGCATTCCTTCAGGCAGCACATCACTCGTCCCGCTACCAACGTATGGCTCCTGCAGCAGTGCAAACAGACATCCGGACTCCCTCAGGCGGACTGCGAGCTCAAGAGTCGCAGCCCGACCTCGACCACAGTTTGCTTGGATGAACCTAAACATTAATGTCTAGAATTCACCCTCGCTAGCACCGCCGCATACACCGGACAGCTCGGGGACAGCATGCTGTGCCCCGAGGGATGCCCGTAGAATCGGCAATTCCGGCAGTCCACCGGATTGGTGCAACTGCGCGCACTGTGGCCGGACTGTCCGCATTGCCTGCAGACATTGTCCTTCTGCTTGCACTCTGCCACCTTGTGGTTGAAGCCAACACACCTGTGGCACGCGTACGTCCGCACAAGGGCCCTGCATCGGTAGGAGAACCACTTAATGTAGATCCGCCCACCTTCCAGCAGATCTAGCACCTTGGGTTCGCACTCCAACGTGACACTCACCGTAGCTCCGTCGGCAACCGTCCAAGGCTTGGTGTCCAGATGGACAGCCTTGCGGAACTCCGCCTCCGGGATGTGTTCTCGGAGGTTGTTGGCATACAACTCCGCCATAAACTCCTCCGGAGCGATCTGAGTAGCCACATCCTGGACTACCAGTTTGGGCCGTTGCACAGCATTCGGCTTGACCTCGAGGCCAATCTCGCCGAACTTCTTGCTGGCTACGACCCTCTTGATCTCACCTGACGAGGGGGTGCGGATAATGGCACCGCCACGCGCAAGCCCTCTCACCTCGTGCAGGCGAACTCCCAGCGAAGGGGCAATCTCCCGGCGCACCTTTTCGGCAACCTCTTTACCCGAAAGTTTCGGGTCCTTGCTCATCACCACGGCCGACCACGTATCGCGTGGTTTTCGCGGCGCGGGCACGGGAGCTACGGAAGGTGCCGGCAGGCTGGGATATGCGGATGCATACCCAACGGGTGGCCGTGAGACCACAGCTTGCGGCACCGATGGCATCTGAACCGGCGGCGGTGGCAGCGGCATCGCCGCTCGCAGTTTGTTGGATTCCTCCAGTACTGCGTTGCGCACCATGAGCGCCTGGACGATCCCGTCATACCGGCTGATGCATCTCATCAGTGCAGCAGCCTGCTTGGGGTTCATTAGCGACTCCACCACCAGGGAAACAAACGTCTCCTTGATGCTGGCCGCTTCCTCCATAACGCCGTCAGCTCCATTCTTGATGACACAGTCAAGACTGCGCATCGAGACGGCAGATCGCTCCGGGACGGCAGCGGGGGCACCAGCGGCGACAGCGGCGGCTGCCTCAGCAGCATCAGCAACAACTCCAGCAGCAACAACAGCGGGGGCAGCAAAGGTAGCGGCGGAGGCATCAGCAGCAGAGGCAACTGGGATCACCGGCGTCTCCAACGAGGAGAGCGCCAACTCCTCCAGTACCCCGACTGGCTCCGGTCTTTCCGCTCCAGTAGTGGCCAATAACTTGGCCTGCGTTGGCGCCGAGAGGCTCGTCGCCTTGGACTTGCGTCCTCGACGGCGTCCCCGTGCAGCACCAATCGCACTACTTGCGCGACTGCTTGCCCGGCTGCTTGCAGAGAGCTCACTCTCCGACAATGCGCTCATAGCGCTCATGGCGCTCATGTCGCCCTTTAATTGGGCGAGTGGCGCCGCCTAGTGGAGCTGTTCTGAAAAAATGGGGGCCCAAAAATATGCAACAAAAATATGCAAAAACGGCAGCCCAAAAGTATGCACCAAATGCAAACCAAAGCGCGCGCAAAAGCACGCACCAAAGCTTGCACAAGAAGCACACTCAAAAGCTCGTGTAAGCACGCAAAAGCGCGAGCGAGAAAGCACTCTCAAAGCTCTCTCTCAAGCTCTCTCTTGAGTACTCTCACACACACTTCTGCACTAAAGCTTTACAAGTACTCACTTACCGAGCTTTTTCAGTGGAAAATTTCCACCACGTGCCAACACGTGAAAACGAAAAACACAGTTTTTCGAATGAAAAACTTGATTTCCCGACGAAAAAATATCACTGTTCGATTCGCGCAATTAATACGCGAATTTTAACACCAATTTTAATCGTCTGCGACACCGAATTACCGGAGAAAAATGACTTTAAATACGGAGCACTCCAAAACACGTCCGTCGTTAAGCCATTCATGCGCGTCACTAATTAGATGACGAGGCATTTGGCTACCTTAAGAGAGTCATAGTTACTCCCGCCGTTGACCCGCGCTTACTTGAATTTCTTCACTTTGACATTCAGAGCACTGGGCAGAAATCACATTGTGTCAACACCCGCTAGGGCCATCACAATGCTTTGTTTTAATTAGACAGTCGGATTCCCCAAGTCCGTGCCAGTTCTGAATTGATTGTTAATTGATAATCGTTATAATTAATAAGAACTAATTGGTTTGACCCAACTAGTATTCTTAAAAATTTTAGCAAGAAAGTTCCACAATTGGATACGTAACTAACTATCCGGGGAACAAGTTACAACCATAAATGATCGAAACTCTATTTACCCAGAACGAGCACATAAACCATATTATTGTTTCCCAATCAAGCCCGACTATCTCAATCTTCAGAGCCAATCCTTATCCCGAAGTTACGGATCTAATTTGCCGACTTCCCTTACCTACATTATTCTATCGACTAGAGACTCTTCACCTTGGAGACCAGCTGCGGATATTGGTACGGCCTGTTGAGAAGTTTGCGTATCCCCACCATAAATTTTCAAGGTCCGAGGAGAAAATATCGACACAACAGTATATGTCATGCTCTTCTAGCCCATCTACCATATCTCTCTGCGAAAGACTTCCATGGTAGTACGACTATAAAACAGAAAAGAAAACTCTTCCGATATCTCTCGACGGCTTCTTTATGGTCGTTCCTGTTGCCAGGATGAGCACGAGGCCCATATTTAATAACAAACGGATACTCAACAGGTTACGGAATTGGAACCGTATTCCCTTTCGTTCAAAATTATTCAAGTATATAATTTTTACATATAGTAAATTTTATTTTTACTTGAAAATTTTCGGCTTTCGCCTTGAACTTAGGACCGACTAACTCGTGATCAACCACTGTTCACACGAAACCCTTCTCCACTTCAGTCCTCCAAGGTCTCATTCGATTATTTGCTACTACCACCAAGATCTGTACCAATAGCAGCTCCATGCAGGCTTACGCCAAACACTTCTACGCATACCATTGTACCTTCCTACTCACTAAAGTTTCAAAATTTATATTACAAGTAATATAAATCATCTACTTTAGCGGTAATGTATAGGTATACAACTTAAGCGCCATCCATTTTAAGGGCTAGTTGCTTCGGCAGGTGAGTTGTTACACACTCCTTAGCGGATTTCGACTTCCATGATCACCGTCCTGCTGTTTTAAGCAACCAACGCCTTTCATGGTTTCTGCATGAGTTGTTAATTTGGGCACCGTAACATTACGTTTGGTTCATCCCACAGCGCCAGTTCTGCTTACCAAAAGTGGCCCACTGGGCACAATATATCATAACCTTAAACTTCATATCAAGAAAGTTAAGGTTCTTACCCATTTAAAGTTTGAGAATAGGTTAAGATCGTTTCGACCCTAAGGCCTCTAATCATTCGCTTTACCAGATAAGATTATTTTATATAACATTAAAATGCACCAGCTATCCTGAGGGAAACTTCGGAAGGAACCAGCTACTAGATGGTTCGATTGGTCTTTCGCCCCTATACTCAATTCTGACAATCGATTTGCACGTCAGAACTGTTTCGGTCTTCCATCAGGGTTTCCCCTGACTTCAACCTGATCAAGTATAGTTCACCATCTTTCGGGTCACAGCATATCTGCTCAAGGTACGTTCCAGTTAGAGGCATAAATAATATAAATATTATTATACATAACTATATAGAACGCCCCGGGATTGTGTTAATTAGCTATAAAATAGTTAAAAAACTAATCCCATTATTAGTCAAGTTAATTACGCTATTAGGTTTATATCCCAATAACTTGCACATA